>NC_064857.1:20141253-20193753 GCF_024139225.1 Suncus etruscus | reverse complement strand
CTGTGACTGAAGGTTATTAAAATGACAGAAATGCAGTTACGTGATCCCAGTTATTGGGCAGTATCAGGCCCAATATTACATACAATATTACATACAATATTAGGCACATCTTATCAAGCTTTAAGACGAATGACCAAATAACCATGTGGGCTTGTAGGAGTTTATCTAGACTCTTAAATTGCAAGCCTGTGACTGTTTTGTTAGGTATTGATCAACTTTCTTGCCCTCCAAAATACCAACTTCAGTGACATCATGCCAGTAGGAATAATTAAAGCTATCTGATGAGGGCATTTAGAAATTGAAAGGGATGATTCTAATTGATCTTGATTCAATCCTATTACAAGCTTTTTATAGTTTAAGCTCTAGAGAAAGGGCAGTCCTGGTCAAGACTTTATTTTGCAGATTCCTTTGTGTGGACCGTGTTTTCTAGTCTCTATTTTTCCTTTTAATTTTTTTTCTTCCTGTAGTAAATAATGAGCTGCCGCCTGAAATCCGGCTTGCCAGTGGTCAGCTAATGGGTGATGACCTGTCCCTCCTTACTGCAGGAGAGCTGTCACCTTACATCAGTGACCCAGCGCTGAAGCTATTCCAGTGTGCTGTTTGCAACAAATTCACCTCTGACAGCCTGGAGGCTCTAAGTGTACATGTGAGCAGCGAGCGGTCTCTCCCAGAAGAGGAATGGAGGGCTGTCATTGGAGATATCTACCAGTGCAAGCTTTGTAACTACAACACTCAGCTCAAAGCCAACTTCCAGCTCCACTGCAAGACTGATAAACATATGCAAAAATATCAACTGGTGGCTCACATTAAAGAAGGGGGCAAAAGCAATGAGTGGAGGCTGAAGTGTATTGCTATTGGCAACCCGGTTCACCTAAAATGTAACGCCTGTGACTACTACACCAACAGTGTGGATAAATTACGCTTGCATACCACCAATCACAGACATGAGGCGGCCCTGAAGCTCTACAAGGTAAGCTGTGACATCCATTTCCGTTGGCACAGAGAAGGGAATTAACTGTTTCAGAGCTTGGAGCACAAGCCTGCAAGTTAACGATGAGGAAAAAATTACTAGATGTCTGTTGAAGAATTATTTTTTTAAGCTTTCCCTTAGGTTCTTTTCATCCCCGTCTCAGTGGCATTGATTGTGTGACTGCACTAAGAGTTGCAGTAAGAGAAAATAATGACCCTGAATGAAATAATTTTTAGTATTTTCTTATGGGCAGTCATAATTTTAACTCCCTTTTATCGACTTATAGAAATAACTCATTCTTGGATAATTGTTGATGATTAGAAACAATGCGAAGAAACAGTACTGCTTCATGAATACATCATCTTTTTTTTTTTGATGACAAACCATATATATTCAAATAGGAGGGTTTTTTAAATCCCATTCCCTCTTTAAAGTATGGGGTAAGCACTCCCTCCCTTTGCATTACTTGAAAGTTTTCAAAAAGTAGACTTAATTCATGCTTTGTGTGACTTCTGAACCAGTAATGTGTTTCCTCTTCCATGGGGGTGGTGTGAATTAAAATATTCATAGAATGGCAAACATACTTTCATATTGGCTGGAAAAAGCTATGTAGATGTGATGATTGGATGCAAGTGGTGAACTCCATTTATTGCATCGCTTGTCTTGACTTTTTCTAAATTCTAATTACTGGTTAATTTATTTTCTGCAGTGTGTTTACAGAATTGGTTTGATTGTCTTGGTTCAGGTACAAATGTCAGATTTATTTCTATGATGAATAACTTGGTAGCTTATTAAAAACTTCATTTGTCTAGAGGATATTAAAATAAAAAATTACAAACCATTAGTCATTTTAACAAGTTCAAAATATGATTACAAAATCCATTTTGTAAGTGTTATTTATTGATTTGTATTAGAAATCAGTGATAACTATTCTATCAAGAGGCAACTGGTAATACTAAAACTAATGGTTTTCCTAATACTACTTCAGATCATAAACACACTCAAAAGGCATGTATTGTGGCTCTAGATCAGGTGCCAGAATACTTGGGTTGACCGTGCACTATTTCTTTAGTTTGTTTCCTGAAGTGTTAATTCTAGATTGGTGTACTAAACATGAAAACCTACATAAGGAAGTATGAGATTTTGTAGCATTGTTGCTAAGATAGTGAAGCTATGTGGATCAATAATGCAAGCATTCAATTTGGGTTACATGATATGAAGGAAGAAAAGTCCTAATGTACTCTGGAAACTTTCTACATTGATGATTTTTATAAATAAATACCAAAGATAAATTTATGATTCAAAGGCTTCATAGCGATAGCTATTTCACTATCAACACTTTTTTCTGTTCCTACCTTACTTATTAAAACTTTAAGAATACCAAGAAGAAAAAATATTAAGGTTCTATAAATAATAGATCTCAAGCCTGAGAGTAATGGAGAATATTCACGAGCAATGTAAAACTTTATTTATATTTACTTGGTCCCTCTAACACTTTAAATCAACGTTTTGTGAATAGAAGAGGTAAATGAACAACCTTTTCAGTTTTTTTAATCTCATGTTGGAAGCTAAAGAGAGATGTCACCATTTATTTTTGAAAGATTATTTAAAGTAATTAATTTTTAATCATTCTAAAATACATATACATATGTATGTATATATAAATATACCACCCTCAGCATCTGTAGAGCAGTCTACCTTGCATGGAGCTGGGGTTATTCTTAAAGTATCTTTTCTGGAAGAGTTAGATATTGTTTTGATTACACAATGACTGTTTCAGGTAAAAGTTTGTTTAAAAAAAAGATGTTAAAGCAGTTAGAGTTTTTGATTTTTTTGAATCAAATTATATAGGATGTTCATCTTAAAAATAATAAATTGTTTGGATTGGAGAGATAGCTCAGTGATTAGGAGCACTAGCTTTGCAAGCAAACATCTTCAAGTTCCCTTGAGCACCCCCAGAAGAGACCTCAGAACTTAAGTCCCTGAGCACTGGTGGGTATAGTTCCAAAGCAAGTTAACAGACAAATGAAATATAAAGTAGGCCATATGAAATTGACTTTTCCTCCTTGTTTTCTTTTCTTCAATACCTCAGTGCTTTAATAGCACAATATCTTAAAATGAGGAAACAAAACCAAATTTTGAAACTTACTTTGAATTAAAAAGAGATCAAAGGGAGAAGTATTGTGTGACTAAATGGTACCACTATGCATTATCCTTCAAGTAGTATTCACTATTTCTTGTAGTAACTAGAAAAATACTATAGAGTAGCAGTACGTGGAAGGTGCTATTTCTAAACTCCTTATAGAAATTGTGAGTCACATATAGTGGATTTTCGAGTGCAGTAATGAGAATATTGGCAAGCTTTGTCAGCTTGTGTCAGCAAATAAAATTGCTTCCTAAGTAACATTCATTGCTTTAAAATGGAAACCTAACAAATTGACCCAGGCCTAAAATAATATGACTTAAATACTAAAATTAATCTGTAAGTAGTCTCTGAGTTAATGATATACAATAATATGTAAATTTTATTTTTATTCTTATTCATGAAATTTTGAGTTGTTATTTATTCAGACTTAAAGAAAAAGTGACAAGTAGCAGCTATAAGACAAATATCCAGCTTTCAGAAATTATTATTTTGTTATTGACAACATACATACTGGCTCTTAATTTTTTATGTGTGATGATATGTCTATTTGATTTGAATACCTCTCTTTCCCTTTCCCTCTTGCATAATCAATCAGAAGCAGTATTACTAAAAAGAACTGTGTGTCCTTATTCTAGTTTAAGGAGGTGAAAGGTGAAAGGTTAAGGGTTAGCTTAAAAAGCATCATCTGCCTAGCTGCTTAACTTTAAACTGATCAATTTAATGGAAATCTGTTTTACAGATGTTGTTTTAATGTATTTGGCAGGATTTAGGCAGCTTTAACATTAGACGTATGCTAGTAAAAATTATTTCTTTATTTGACCAGAACAACACCTTTCCTTTCATGTTAAAGGTAGAAGGCTTGTGGGTTATGGTATTTTGGCAAAGAACCCACAGCAGAATGTGTTGATGATCTTTCCATCTGGAGAGAGGGGGGAAAAACAGAGAGTGAGAGAGAGAGTGAGCCTTTATGTCTATTGCTAGTCATAACTGAAAAAACAAAAAGAGAGAGAAAGAGTGAGTGAGAGTCTATGTCTATTGCTTGCCATAACTGCAAAAACCAAAAAAAAGTTGTATTCATTCTTTTATTGGCAGTGTTATTTTGCTTAGAACTTTTAAGAGGAATTTTGTTTTTGCTTAAAATAACCATACTAATTTATTCATGAAAAATCTTCTGAAGTGCTAACCACTATTAAATTTGGATTTTTTTCTAGAAGTTTTAGTGATAAAGTTAATGTAGGAAATTAAAAACTGGAGTTAAATGGCAGATTGCTCTTAATTCACTCTTCAATGTATGGAAATATATTTAAATTGCCTTTAATAAATGCTAATTGCATAGATAGCTACAATTTTGCAAGGGAAAATATGTGTATAGTTTTCAGCTAATCATTTTATTAGATTTGATTATATTCTTCTAATTTCATGTCTTTGCATCTCCTACATTTTTCAATTGATGTTGACATAATGAGGGATCAATAAATATTTGTAGATGAACAAAGGACTAATGAGTAAGTAAAGAAATGTACTAAAGAAACACTTCTCCATCTAGTCACCACTTAAAACTCATTGTAATTTGTTCTTTCAAATGATCCTCAACTTTTACTAAAGTAATAAAAATGTTCTAATGAAAAACCATTTAGTACTACTCATTTACACTGGGGAAGAATGCATATGATTTTGGCAATATTTTAGATGTAATGTTTACTTTATCCATGGCCCAAAATGGCCAAGAATTTTCTGGCCAGCTGCTTAGTTTACTACCGTTTTCTGTGAGTACATAGAAAGACCTGCACCTGCATTTCAGTTGCTCTTAAAATATTATTTGTACCTTAACTGAAGCGTTCATAGAAAGTTAAAAGCTTAATTATGCCCTCCCTAAACACACTATATCTGCTAGTAGTGAAGCAGAATTGTCTGTAATGCTGTTTTCATCTTTGGATTCAAATTGGCTGAGAGCAGAGAATGAATCTGTCTCCATGGTGAGCAGAGAGAAATACATATGGGATTTAGTCCTAGGTAACTTTTATTGTAAAATTCCCCAAGGAACATTTTTGGAGTTTTCTCATTATCCATGTTATGGATGAAAGAATCTGTGTTAAGAACTAAAATCAAGGTGGTGGGGGGAGGGTCATAGAGGAAAATACCAGAAGCCACAATCAGAAAAGCATGTGGCAAGAAAATAAAAAATGAAACAATTAGCTCTACATACATATTTTGCCTTTAAAAAAGCTAGCAGGAAATAATAATCCAGTCAATTTGAAATTAACTGAGAATCACATGTATTTTCATTTCAATAAAAGTGAACCCAACTTTGCAATTTAAAATCAAACACACCAGATATATACCATTTCAATTATTGAACTGTCATTGGGCTGGTGTGATGGTAACAAGGCCAGGAGATTGTGTGGTACACATTTGCATAAAAGTCTTTGTGCAAAAGGAAATTGGAATAGGTTTGCGTAGCTAAGGAACTTAAACAGGTTTTTCTTAATCTTACTCTGGTCATTTGTTTAGATGAAGAAAGCTGTTTTCAGAGATCAACAAAAGTTATTCTTCTCTGTTGTTAAACATTAACCTGAATAGGAAAATTTTACACACATTGTATTAGTTTCAGATTTTTGTTCCTTGAAAGTTGAAAGTAGTGTGAAATTTAATTCTAGTTGCAGGATTTATTATTAAAAATTTATCACAATTCAGATGATTTTATTGTATTGTCATCTAAAAAGACAAGGTAGGGATTGATAAAGTTTGGTAGTACAATAGATGTTCGCATAACAAATGCACAAATAAGCAAGAGAAGTTGCTTAGCTCATAGCGATTAAATCATAGGTCTTTTCAGATCAAAATGTAATTGGTCAACCCTATCTGGTGTGTCACTTCTGTTTTTAAGTTTGACATTTGCTGTATCACAGGCGTGTGTTATTATAGAACTATCTCAGTACGAATTTGGATGTTCTCACTGCATTCACATGGCAGATAGTTTCTTACATTCTGATCTGTACTGTATACCCTCTTTGTACTCCACTAGAAAGAAATTATCTTAAAGCTATCCAAATACATGTGTTCTACATAACTATAGAGACAAATAGTTTTGTGACAGGTTTCAACCTCTACAAGGTTGAATAATAAGATCATTACATTAATCAGGATAGATAAAATAATTTTTGCATGTGAAATTTTTGAAATTCCTTGAAATAATTAAAGAAAGTGAAGTGCATTATTGGAAGCCTCAATTTTATTTTCAATAGGACTTTCTTTAACCCAAACAAGTGCCTTCTTACATATCAGCTACTCTCCATTAAGCTTTTTTATTTTTCTGAAATTTTTAAATATTTTATTCTAGGTAGATCCTCTCTTACTGGAAACATTTTATGTAGCAGGATGGTACATCTAATCCTCCAAATAAAACTGGAATTCCTTTCATGAAGGAGGAAGAAAAATTTTCAAAAAGCAGAATAGTGGGCCTGGAGAGATAGCACAGCGGCGTTTGCCTTGCAAGCAGCCAATCCAGATCCAGGACCAAAGGTGGTTGGTTCGAATCCCGGTGACCCATATGATCCCCCATGCCTGCCAGGAGCTATTTCTGAGCAGACAGCCAGGAGTAACTCCGGAGCACCGCTGGGTGTGGCCCAAAAACAAAACAAAACAAACAAACAAAAAAAAAAAAGCAGGATAGTGTAGAGGAAGCTATCAATGGCATTCAAGAATTTCCAAATGCTTCTTTTAGAGAAAATTTTTAATCTGAATAAATTTAAAATGTGAGGGTGTACAGTGTTTCTTTTGGGGGTTAAGTAGAGAAGAATCCCAAGAGAAGAGTTCTTATCATGCATTACCTTTCAAAGTTAGCACAATAAATGCACACTGCCTCTCACCTCCAGAACATACCAACCCAGTGTATATAAATACATTTTACCATAGTATTCCAGCCCCCTAACCTCCCAAAAAACACATGCAAATACTTCACTCAGGACTGTGTCAACTCATCAATTTATGATTTATGGTATGGTTTTTGTGTAACTGAGTTCATGGTAGGTACAGTCTAACCAAAAGTAGTAAATTGTTAATGTGTCACCGTGAAGTCAGATATTGCACACAAAGGTGCTATCTCATAATTAATGTGCTCTCCCTACATGGTACTTTGGTGTTAATTTAATTGTGTCTGTCAATAGCGCTTGTTTAACATTGCTGAAATGTTCAAATGGGTGCTTGGATGCCACACAAAAAATGCAGCCGAGTCATATGTTAACCAGGCCTATTGCTGCTGAAAGGGTCTTGGCCCAGGGTGGAGTGAGGAGGAGCTGGCATGTGCATAATGACCGTGGTTCGGCTTCCAGAACATCTGGTCTGACTGAGTTCTACTGGAAATGCTTTCCCAAGTTTGCTTTGAGTCTGAGCCTCTGCTCAGGCTGAGTTCAATTAGATGTGGAGATTTGTTCATTATTCAGATAATTCAAGCCTTTAAAGGCACTTTCCCCCTCAAATTATCAGTCTTTCAGAAAAGCTTATGATGAGAGAGGGTGTATTCAAAAGAACAGTGGAGCCACAGGCCACTCTGACCTATTGGTAAATGTCTTTGTGGATTTCATAATCTAGGACAAACATGGTGACTGGTGTAGATACAGGGCCAAATTTTCACTTGAAGAATACCTGAGTGATATATGGAGCTTTACTTCTAATAAAAATTAAAATATTTATTGAGCACTTTGTGGGTCTGGTATTGGATGTATCTGCTTATAGAGTTGTTTACTATCAATGAGCTAAATTTTAAGTCCTCTGAGGTCACACTTCTCATCTCATTCTGTTCTCCCAACATGACTGGTGCATTAATAAAATTATGACTTGAGTCTATGCACATAGTCATCAAAAGCTTCTGTGTTTTCAGTGGCCCCCATAATAGTTGGTCAAATGATTGTGAATATCAGTGGATATAGTAAAATGTGACTTATATATCTGGCATTTATTGCTATGTTGCATTTCAAGACTCTCTTGATTACTTTAAGACAATGACAGGAAGCAATTTAATAAAAAGATATGGTTTTCTATTACTTGGAATGTTTGTATTTTCTACTAGACAAAGTTAAAAACTCTATTTGAAATATTGTCAGTGAGAGTCCTGCTTAAATATCAATGATTGTAAGAACCAGTTCTGTTTTGTCACAATCATACCAATATGTCTGACATATTTTATTCATATACTCTTTTATATTTAATAACAATCATTTAACCTTAAATAACTTACATGTATCTGCATATGGAAATGTTGAGTCTTAATATTTGATTGATTCAAATTTTCCTAAGGTCAATCTTTCCTTGGAAATATCAGATACCGGAGATATATATTTCTTTCTCCTCGAGTAATCAATATATATTCCCATTAAGCAGTTTTTAGGGAGTAGTATATAGGAAGGAGTCTTGAAGAAGGACTTATTCCTGAATATTTTCTGATGAAATTAGTGTAATGCAGGGCTGATGATAGGAATAAATGAGCAAGTAAAACAGTAACTGTCTTGTGGGAGGAAACTTTCCAAAGTTTAAAATAGTAAATTTTACTTTATTGTTATATGTCCTATATCAACAAAAGTCTCACTTGTAGATGAATATGACAGATTATATCTATGCCTGGTTTAAAGAATATTTTGACTAATCACACAATTTATCAACTTTTGACAATGTGTAACTTTTTTGAAGAGAGAATATACATTGAATGGTAATCTTATAAATTAATTATTTTATGCGTATGATCTCATGTACTCTTTCTAAGAGTTGTTTGTTATTATATCCATTTGGGCATATGAGAAAACTAAGATTCAGAGCAAATGGTTTTTCTCAAGTACTCAATGATAATAAGAACCTGCCCTGGAGTTCTGACCTTGTCACCCATGTCCAACACACATTATGGAGTTCCGCTAAGAAAGAAAATGTTAGTTTGCTTATAACTCCCATGCTGTATTCAGATGTCTTAGACCCCCTCACAATCTTTCTCGGGCAATTGAACTATGGGTACAATGCTTGGGATTTGAGGGTTCAGTGTTGCTCACTATTGAATGACTACTGAGGGACCATGTGGTTCAGGGGATTGAACCATGAATCTGCTGCACACAAAGCATGTGTCTTATTCCCTGTAATCTCTCCTCTGGTCTCAAGAAAGTATTTCATTCTTAAAGTTTTAAAGCGTAACAGGGAGTGGAAAAGAAAGAAAATGATCAGATCCTCTGAAGATTAATATTATTGGGGGGAACAGAGTTTAGGGAACACACCCTAAAATACTCAGGGTTTATAGAGTGTCTGTGTTCTAATCAGGTTTGCTCACATGCTAGGAGAATTTTCTTATCTTCTTTACTATCATTCTGGCCTGATAGATTTAACATTGTTTAGGACTTAAACATTTTGATGCCTTTTTATTTCTTCACATTAGCAAGTTTCTTTAAAGATATTATAGAATAATATGCAAGATAATATAAAAGTTAGAAAGGAAGTTTGGCACATGACACATGAATGTTGTCAAGTAATGAACTTCAAACTTACAAGATCATCTATGAGCTGCAAAGAACTGCTGGTTAAAATAGTTGAGAGATTCACAACAAAATTTTTTCATTATTATTATTTTTTTATTTCATCAACCCATTCCCTTCTCTTTCCTTTGCTGTTGAGATCACTGGGGACTACAAATACTTGGTTCAGTTGCTTTCACACTTGCTGTGGTGATCTCTGAGTGTCTTAAGTGGTAGTGCTTGCATATATTTGGTTATGGTGTTTTGGAGATAGCAGAGTTCTTGTAGAGCTGGGTGTCACAAATGGCAGAGCTTCTAGAGTTACCCAGCATATCATGGTAGGTGACATTGGAGATCAAACTATGACTTTATGTCTTGTCTGCAAGGCAGGTGGTATACCATGGTGTCGTATACCTAGGCTTAGAAGTCTTTCACTTTAAATAAATTTCCTGTTTTTTGCAGCTTTGTGGTTTTGGTTATACTAAATAGAAAAGTCTAAAAGAATATTTATCACAACCAGTTTCTGAACTCAACACTTGCAAGTTAAGCACCTTTGGAAGTTGCATTAATTTATCCAGATCATCCTAATACTTCAGCAGTAATGTACTAAATAAATGATATCCTGCTGAGCTAAAAGATGGATGTGCTTCCACAAGCTTTTAACTTAACTACACAGAACACAACCAAATAATTGTCTACTCCTGAATAGCATAACTATATTCTCTGCCTAGAACCCCATTCTTTTACAATGGCATCCTGATAACTACTCGAGGACATTCTTTCACTTACTATTCAATTTATTTCATTTTGTTTTGTTTTGGGGTCACACCCAGTAAATACTCAGGGGTTACTGTTGTTTCTGTGCTCAGAAATCGCATCTGGTAGGCTCGGGGGACCATATGGGATGCTAGGGATCAAACCCATATCCATCCTGGGTTGTCCGCAAGCAAGATAAATGCCCTACCTCTGTGCTATCACCACTCTGGGTTTTATATAATGAATTAAAAAGTATAATTATTATTTGGCTGTAGGTCACGTCCATTTGGGGGCTCAGTGGCTACTCCCATTTAGCAATTATACCCCGTGATACTCTGAGAACATGTGGTGCCAGAGATTGGACCCAGACCTCCAAAATACAGACAAAGTGTGGACACATCACATTGAGCTGTCTCTCTGGCCTGGATTTTAATTATTACTTCTCACTTTCAAAACTTTCTTTGATTCATTTTAATTAAAATTTCTGGAATCTTTTTCATCCTTTCATTATTAATGTTCCTTTTCTCTCCTTGAAATTTTGCTGAAGAGTCCAATATAAACTATGAGAGCTTGTTTGAACTGTTTACTGTTATCTAGCTTGCTTACAGAACTCTTGTCTTATAGAATCTCTCTACTTACTTCTGCAAAACATTGTCAGAGCTGCTATTGAATACATTCATTTAAGTAAATGTTCTTCAACTGAAATCATCTTAGTTTTAAATGACAGATTTGTTAGTAACAGAGAAGCTCCTGTTCCTATAACTGGTGTGTGTAAGGCATGTAAGAACATTTTGATAATTATAATGTGCGGTATCTTTCAAAGACTTTAAACATTTCTAGCTATTTATTTGGCAGGCCTGCGAATAACACTAGGATATGTCCTTAGGGGCTAAAATCATTCAGTGTTCAATTGTGGGAAGTCAGGTAGCAACTCTAATTGTCATCACTTCTGAGAGTCAGTTTACAAAGCAACTACTTTAAATTCAACATACATTCAGCACTTATTACTATAAAACAGTGGGGACATCAGATATGGGGGAAGAAGAAGAAAATTAGTTCCAATTCTTACTAGAAAACTTGTTTTGTTTTTTTTTTTTTGGTTGAACAAAGCTAATATGCTGATATGGGAATTATACAACACACTATAATAGACCTTTCTGAATTTACTCTATTTGCTAAATTTATAAGGGAGGAAACTCTTACTTACTAAGTGCTTTGTATATATTTACTTAGTATATGTTTTAATTACACTATCTTGAATGCATGGAATACAGTTGATGCCTCATATATAATGATCAATTATTTGTATCATATTTTTAAAATAAAACAGTTTCTTTTGAGAAATAATTTAACTGAAAGCAAATTCTGTTTTTTAATAAATTAGTAAATTAACTATCCAAAATAAATTTGGATTTAACTATTGTTTCAAATGCTTCTGTTATGATTATTACTTAAACATATAATGAGTAACCACAAGGGGAATTCATGAAAAATATTTCCCAGATATAATACATTAGGACATTAGGGGCTCATTTAATTCCTTAAATGAGAGAAATATTAAAATGGACTGACTTATGAATAATTATTTTTGAAATGTTTATTATTCACATGTAAATTAAATTAACTTTTAGATATGAATTTAATATATCTATTTCTGGATTGTGAATATAGCCCAATGTGTTGCATATGTGGGGCTTTAGGTTAAAATCCTGGCATTGAAAACTAATGGAAAATTGCTGAATTTTTGTCATCACTTACTTAGATTCATGTCTTAACATAGACTAACAGGTATTATATTTATTCACTAGTTTCAGTTGTATATACTCAATTATTTTGTTTCTTTTCATAGAACAATAGCAGCCCTTTGATTATAATGACTTGAACTTTTGGCAAATTCAAAGGCAATAAAGTACATTGAAATTGATGTTCTTTGTATTTAAAGCTCTTAAATATGTTAGTATTTTTCATTGCAAGAATTGTGAACAGTTCAATTATTTATTAATGAATCAGGAAGTATGAGGAATTCTTCAAATTGTACAGATGAGGTGATTTAAAAGGCAAATACCAGCTTACCAATGATATGCTTATAGATATGTTCATTGTACTTATCTAGTGATATGTTTATACTTATTTGTTTAAATCTTGGAAAAAAAAGTATGCAGTCACATACAAGAAAGAGAGAGAAAAGAAAAAAAGAGAGAAGGAGAAAGGAGTATTAGAATATAGTTTATGAGATTTGACTCAATAAATTGATGAAGATTACGAGTTAATCATTAATGCCTAATTATTTTGTTTTAAAGTAGATCACCAAAATCTCTTCCTGCTCAATATTAAGTGTTCTCAGTCTCTAGAGATAATAAACCTTTGATGATGTTGTGCAAGACTCGTCCACCAAGCCCTGAAATCTGTTCTGTATGTACACATGACTAATCAAAGGTTCAGAAAACAGGATATGACTTTGTAAAAGTGATGGTTCTCCAAAAAGTAAATGGTCTCATTTTTGTAGGAGTATATTAAGTCTTCTTTTTTTTCTCTACAAAGGGCAGGTACTGGATCCTGTATTTGTTTTGGGACTACATGCCACAATCCTCGGGGCTTATTTCTGTCTCTGTATTCAATAATCACTACTGGTAGTGATCAGGAGATCATATCTAGTGCTAAGCGGATCAAACCCAGGCTAACTTTGTGCAAGGCAAGCTGTAGTGCCTTACACATAGCTGCCTTGTACCAGTGCTGTCCTATGTATGCCCTGATGTTTTTAACATCAAAGTTTTCTCAAATTAATGTCTAGTCTTACTGCTTTCTTTAAGTACAACAGACATCGCAAGATACATAAACTTAGATATAATCTTGAAGGCCAAAGAATTGAGTAACCAGAAACAGTTCATTTTTAAATAAATCAACTATTGAGTATATATATATATATATATATATATATATATATAGAGAGAGAGAGAGAGAGAGAGAGAGAGAGAGAGATATGTGTGTGTGTATATATATATATACATACAGTGGAAAATTATGTAATAAGCTAGTAATATTAATTAAGGATGAAATGATTTAGGATAATGTGATAGGCAGTTTCAAAAGAATCGATTATAAATTAGAAAATGAAGGAGTTAAAGTTAAATACTACAATTTTAAGTATGTAGACGATGTGAAAGACATCTTGGTCCTCTGCCTTACTCTGTTTCCTCTCTTTGTTATACTTTTATTTACATATAACTCATCCCTTTAGAGTATACAATTAAATGGTCTTTTAAAAATTCTAAGAATTATGCAACCGTCTTAGAATGAAGGTAATTGTGCAACCATAGTAAATTTTTATAGTAATGCCAACACTCCCCAAAGAAACCTTGTAATATTTAGCCGCATCCAAAACCAGTCAAATACTCCCTCAGGAAACCAGTAATTGCTTTATGTCTATAAAGATTTATCTACTTTATCTACTTTGAACATTTTCTGTAAATTCAATGATGTATATGTTACTTTAGAATTAATTTTATTCCCTTAATATAATGTGAAGATTTAAACACTTTATGTTAAAATATTAATACATACATATTATGTGCTTTATACTTTTTAATAACTGAATTTTTATTGCCTGGATAAATGACATTTTATTTACCCCCTCATCCTTTGAGCTGTTTTCTTTTTTTTTTTTTTTTTTTTTTTGGTTTTTGGGCCACGCTTAGGGGTTACTCCTGGCTATGCACTCAGAAATCACTCTTGGCTTGGGAGGACCATATGGGACGCCAAGGGATCGAACCGCAGTCCATCCTAAGCTAGCACTTGCAAGGCAGACACCTTACCTCTAGCGCCACCTCTCCAGCCCCTGTTTTCTTTTTTTTTTGGCTATTAATAATGATCCATTGAAAGTTTGTGAAATAAGTTCTTGTATGGACAATTTTTTTAATTGTTTGTCCTGCTATATATCAATAAATGAGATTCAAGGACTGGCAATCAAAAGGATTTTCATTACTGCATGTCCAATCTTACTTTGTACCAAGTTAGCTCCCTTTTGTTCCTTTAAAGAATAAGTTATAATTATAAATTATAAATTTAAATGATAAATTTTTGGGAGTGGAGTGATATGCTGTCAACCTGTGAGGGATCTGGTTTCGATCCCTAGCTTCTGAGCCTGCCAGGAGCTATTTCTGAGTGCAGAGCCAGGAGTAACCCCTGAGTGCCACTGGGTTTGGCCCAAAATACAACAAAAACATTAAGTTTTTTAAAAGAAAATTATAAATTTTTATCACTTGGCCAGTGTTTATTTTTTTTTGTTTGTTCTTTTTTTCTTTTTGTTTTGAGCTATGCCTGGTGACATCTAGGGGTTACTCCTGGCTAAGCCCTCAGAAATTACTCCTGGCTTGGGGAACCAGATGGGACACTGGGGGATCGAACCGCTGTCCATCCTAGGTCAGCCTCGTGCAAGGCAAATGCCCTACCACTGTGCCAAAGCTCCAGACCCAGGCCAGTGTTTTTTTATTCAACTTGTTTCTACCGAGGTCAGTGGGGGTAAAAAAAAGAAAATTAATACTAGGCCTTACAGACTATACAGTGTGTAAGGAGCTTGCTTTTCTCAGAGTTGATTAGAGTCTGATCCCCAATACCTTATATGTCCTTTAAACATCACCTATAGTGATCCCAGAGCATTGAGCTATGAGTAATTCCTGAGCATAGCTGGGTGTGGCACAAAAACAAACAAAATTTATATTCTGTGCTGGGTCTCAGTTGTGAATAAATGAGACACAAGGCATATAACATATTCCTTGTCTTCAAGGATTTTAACGTTTTTAGGGGAAATATATATATGCATATATGATATATTTTACTGTGTTTTGTTTTTCCCTAAGTTTTGCCTCTGTGAAGAGCGTTTCTGAATTCCAGAACATTAACGGGACATTTTAGTAGTTAATTTTAATACAATTTAGAAATGCCGGCTCCTCTGCATTTTTAAATAGTTGATATTTAGATTTCTGTGGAAATCGAGAAAATATATTCTTACCTCACAGAAATTTGATGAAGATTGTGCACCCCAGGGAAATGTGCTTTGTTGAAAGAATGTATGTTGGAACATTGTATGATTGAACTCAATCATGAACAACTTTGTAATTGGTATCTCATGGTGATTAAATTAAAATAAAAAAATTAGACTTAACATGAAAAAAAAAAAGAAAGACTGCACACCAGCAAAGATGCCGGATTGTCCTTCGTTTCAAACTAGCACTCATTAATATCACAGTCTTCCTTCTCTCTGCTATCATTTCTATGTTTTTATAATGGTGACGATATAGATAAGTGTTTGATTCTGTTTTTTCTAATTAGAAAAATTTTGAATATAAAACCAAACACATATCATAATATTAGTATACTTACCAGGGATGAAATAGTCAGTATTTTATCTGTAGCTATTTGTGGTACCATATTTTATTAAAACTTAATATTATTTAAAGTATCTCATTTCCAGAGATGAGTTGATCTTCATAAGAACTATTAATAAGGGCAGGAGAGGTCAAGTATTGGACTGCCAATGTTCCTACTATTAGAACATAACATTGCATAATTATTTCATTGTGATTTACTCCGAAGAAAATTAAGGAGAAATTATGCAATAAAACATGATAAACTCTTCTATTATCTCATGCTAAAAGACTCCCTGGAGTTTGTTTCTGAAACTTAGTGAAATCATAGGATTGCATTTCTCCTTTAGCACTTAATGTTTGTGAACTCTAATGCACTTCATAAACATTGACAAGGTGGGCATTATATCTCCAATTTTTGTGTGTAGGATTCATAGTGGAGAGATGTGGGATGCCATCACAGAAAGGTAGTAAATGCTCTATCATACATCTATTTATTTTAGCCTATATCTATTCTATATCTTTATGTATCTAAGGAACAGTTTAGAGTGAGGCAACTTCTCTCTGAAGGTATCCAGCTCGCTTTCTTACTCTGTGTGTGTTTATTTTTGGCAAGTATTCCTTTTCTTCAGTTAATATATAAGTAAATGGATATTAAAAAAAAACTCCACTGAGTTCAAGAGATCTTCTAATTAAGGTACAAAAATAGCTTTGAAAAAGTATTCTGAGATGAAAGCTTTTGTTATATGTGGAAAATATTACTCATGTCTTGTCAGCACATCTACTCAATTGGCATTGCTCCTTGTACTTGGAGATAACTTCTGCTTTTCTTATTATTGGTAAGACATTTTTCTCTTTACTTTCCATCAGTGCTTTTAGCTACACTGTTATATCTAGGACTTGTCATTCCTGAAAAGCCATTCTTAACTTTATTCTTCCAGTAGGACTTCAATTGAAATTGACTTTGAGGAAGAATGTGTACCTATATTCATCAATTTGAAAATGAGTAAATATAACTCATAGGAAATAACTATTTATATATCTTTTCATGTGCTTAAAACTTCAATATCTATTTGTTTTTAGAAGTTTGTCTATAGAATTGTATCTATATCTTGTGTTTTAAGAAGTTTTCAAATTTTTCCAAGTATAAGTATGCAAATGAGTGGTACACCCAATTGAAAATTAATTCTTAAAACTTTTGTGACTGCATTATTAAATTTACTTTTGCCTTTAGGTCCACACCTTAATTTTTTCCTGTATACAATGGGTACTAATTTACCAATTTGATTAGAAAATGAACATTAATTTAATGAACTCTGAGCTCTTGTCTAAACATAATCTTGTCTATGGTTTTCAGAGAGAATTTGTGTTAAGTTTTAAAAAGTATTTTATCTTGGGGCCAGAGTGATATCACAGTGGTAGGAAGTTTGTCTTGCACACAGCTGACCCAGAACGAAATTGGGTTCTATCCCTGGATCCCATATGGCCCCCAAGCCAGCAGTGATTTCTGAGTGCATAGCCAGGAGTGACCCCTGACTATCACTGGGTGTAGCCCCAAAACAAGCAAAAATAAAAGTATTTTATCTTAAAATACATTATATTGTTACAAACCTTTCATGTTGACAATATTTTCTGATTTTGTTTCACGAATATGTGATTATCTTTCTTGCAAACCTGAGGCAGAGTAATAATCACATATATTGAAATTACTATGTCTCAATCTCTTGTACACTATTTACTTATACAAATAATCACTTCAGGGGCTGGAGAGATAGCATGGAGGTAAGGCGTTTGCCTTTCATGCAGGAGGTCATCGGTTCGAATCCCAGCGTCCCATATGGTCCCCCGTGCCTGCCAGGAGCAATTTCTGAGCATGAAGCCAGGAGTAACCCCTGAGCACTGCCGGGTGTGACCCAAAAACTACCAAAAAAAAAAAAAAACAAATAATCACTTCATTATTTATTATTGATAATCCATTTTGTGAGGTCTTGGCTTGAGAATAAGAAAATAACATCAAACAAGAAAGACACAGGCTTTGTTCTGGTCAAGCTTAGATTTCAACTGGGTTCTACGCATTAAGCACAAAAAGTTTTTTGTTTTTGTTTTTGTTTTTGGGCCATACCAAGAAGTGCTCAAGGTTTGCTCCTGGCTCTGCACACAGAAAATTACGCCTGGGGCCAGAAAAATAGCATGGTGGGTAGGACATTTGGCTTGTACGTAGCTGATTGTAGCTTGTTGTGTATGTAAATTTTTGTTGTTGTTGTTGTTTTTGGGCCACACCCGGCAGTGCTCAGGGGTTACTCCTGACTGTCTGCTCAGAAATAGCTCCTGGCAGGCACGGGGGACCATATGGGATACCGGGATTCAAACCAACCACCTTTGGTCCTGGATCATCTGCTTGCAAGGCAAACACCGCTGTGCTATCTCTCCAGGCCCTGTGTATGTAAATATTTTATGGAATTATTATGTTACTGACCCTACCCTGATCGATGATTGTGCCCTACCCTAGGGTGTGACCTGGCATTCTGCCCCCACCCTAGGGTGGTACCTGATTCTGCTTCTACCATTGGGTCGTACCTGATTCTGGGGGATAAAAACAAGGGTCTGTGGAAGGCGAGAGGCTTTTTGCTGAAACTAAGGCTGAGACTTTGGACTTCAGTCTTGTCCACCGAATAAAGCTAGTATTTCCACAAGCCTGACTGTCTGCGAGCTGTTTACCCACCCTTTCACCTCAGAACCATAGGCTGGACGGGGTGGCAGACGCGTGCTCCGAGCTGGAGGGAAAAGACCTCATCCTCCATCTCTCCATCAGTCAACCTCTTCAGGGGCTGACTTGCAACATACAACAGTAGCTGATTCGGAATCAGCCCACTTCTATCCCCAGCTTCCCATTTGGTCCCCCAGCCAGTCCAGAGCGATTTCTGAGTGCTCCAGCCTTATAAACACAAAATCTTATTTATGTTAGTCAAATAAATAGTGGGTTTGTACTGTAAACATATAATGTGAGGTATTTTTTTAATCTTAAAATTTTGTTTATGGGTTTATAGCCAAGTATTTGTAGAAATCAAATTCTTTGATCTTAGGAGAAAGTGAAGAATTTTCATGAGACTGAATTGAGGAATTGAAAAAAGAAGATGGAGCTGACCTGAATTTATTTGACTAGATAGGTATTAACTCACATAAAAAAAGTATTTGCTTCTAGAATTTGATGAAAGTACAAGTATCTTCAAACATTTTTGAACCTTTAAATACTTATGTGCAAAGGCACTTCAGTAATTGCCTGCATAACAATTGGCAAAAATGGTGCAGAACAAAATATAAAAGGCTGCATCACATGAGGCTGATCATTAGACTCCCTGTTGGAACTTTTAAAACATACTGTTTCCTAAACTGTAACAGCTGAATATACATTCAGGAATACCACTAGAGAGATGAAACTAATAATCAAACTTAGGGACATTAGCCTAGAAAAATGTGAAGGTCATTGTAGGTCCAAAGACTTCAAGAATATCATGATTGTTGTACTATGTGCAACTCAATTTGCATTTGCTTCTCAAAATTTGCTCAGAATTTAGGAACCCTGCTCTTTCTGTTCTTCTCTGTGAATTTATGGAGTGGCATTGTGCTAGATTCTACCAAGTCTTCATACTCTGTTCAAAAATTCCATAGGAAGCATTGCCCTTTGATTATTTACCCACTATTTACCCACTATTTGCTTCACTATTTGCTCACTATTTGTAAGAGAATTTAAATAGTTACATATATATATATCCATACATATAAATAATACTAAACACTTTTAGTAGGAAAAATGAAGCAAATTTTCACCAGCTTTATTTTTTTCTGCACAGGGCAGCCACTCTTTGTTAATGGTCTGGCATTTTAGTGAGCTGTTATGCCAAGGAACTAGTTTCTGAGACCAGAAGTTAATACAAAAAAAATAATAATAATAAACTAAAGTTTTTGAATTAAATTGTCTGTTTTGATAAAGTTTTAGAGTCATACTTTATCTTATCCAGTATCAGAGTCATACTTTATCTTATCCAGAAATCCACTTATCTGATATATATGAAGATATCCCCCAAAGAGCAGATATATTCTTTTCTTTTGAATAAGAATTTGATATGTCTCTGGAGAGCCAGATTCCACAGGTCCACTGGGTTATATGCTCATTTGTAGCTTACTGTAATGATTTTGCAATTTTCCTTTTCTTCTTTCTTTCTTTCTTTCTTTCTTTCTTTCTTTCTTTTTTCTTTCTTTCTTCTTTCTTTCTTTCTTTCTTTCTTTCTTTTCTTTCTTTCTTTTTTCTTTCTTTTCTTTCTTTCTTTCTTTCTTTTTTCTTTCTTTCTTTTCTTTTTTTTTTTTTTTGCTATTCTAGGAAGACACAATTTTAGTTGTTTTTTTTTTTTTGAGATCTACTTTATAGTAATCCAGATATATTTTCCATATATTTTCTCTCTGTATGTTGTTATAAATATGGGTTAGTCTGTATAGTTGTAGATAGATTGAATAACTCTTATTTTCTATTATGAAAGAGAATTGTGCATTATGCAGTCTCTAAATGCAACATTTTCTTTTAATCATATTCTGATTTTGTTCTTTTTACAATATAGAACTAGATAGAAATGCACTAACTCTGATAACCACCAATATTAAAAGAGAAACAATTTTGGTCAACCTCATGAGCAACAGAATATATGTTGTCTGGGAAAGTTGTGTTTAATCACATACCAGTGAAAAGTTGAATCCTTGTTCATTTCTTAGAAACCTTTTATATAGATCAACTTGAAATAATTTAATTAGTTTTATACTTACCTTTTTTATTTGGGGGGGTCACACACATTTGATGCTCAGTGGTTACTCCTGGCTAAGTGCTCAGGAATTGCCCCTGGCTTGGGGGGACCATATGGGACATCGGGGGATTGAACCACAGTCCTTCCTTGGCTAGCGCTTGCAAGGCAGACACCTTACCTCCAGCGCCACCTCGCTGGCCCCAGTTTTATACTTATCTTAAGAGCTTTTATTTAAAGGATGGACTGCCTATAAAATGTCAGTGCCAAACTCACCAACTTTGAGCTTGACTCTTCCACTCAAGAGTCCCACAAGTGTTATCAGCCTGTATTCCACAAAAGTACCAGGTTAATCACCTTCCTCCCTACAGATTGTAAGAGACTATTTAAATGTTATGGTTTGGTTGAAATTAAAAAATAAATTTAAAATTAAGTTTTAAAATGGAAAGTTTTAGAAATTAAAACAAAGTTTTCTGTTCACATATAGTTGACTTTTGTATTTGAATCTAGCTAAAACATACAGGTTAGTGCATCATAGATATAAACTTCAGTGCCTGTGATGAACCCTGTGCACTTAGGTTTTTAAAAAATAATGTTCAGTAAGCATGCATAAGTATACTATAAAACTTGTGAAGTCTGTGATTAAGGTAAAGATATAGTACAGTATTGTAAGTTTGTAGACCTAATGCATTTTGTTCTACTATGATAGACATGCCATCCTTCTGTGCCAGCATAAGTGCAAGGGCATTTCATAGTCCTAATCTGTTAATACCAGTTAGCACTGTCACAAATTAAAGCATTAGTGGATTTGTGTTGCTTGAGGAAATAACTGGTTATAAAATAGGAGTTTGAAGGAGTGGCTGATTATAACCTAATTTGTTATGTTATAATATGTAATAAATACTACTATATGTTTATATATAAAATAAATCATAAATATAATTCAGTTTATTATAATATAATTCTACATTACACATAATCTCCTTGTTGGTATTTGAGTGTTCTTTCACTGAGAGTCCAATCAAATAGTTCACTATGTGAAATATATCATTAAGATACATTAGCTAGAAACAATTGCAAAGAAAAAATTTTTGGTGATTAGCAGACAAATATTAAGAATATTCTTCTCTTGAAAGAAAAGGAACTATTTTAAAAGTGTTTATATTTGTAGTGTAAACATTTTTTCCTAGGATCTTAGGAAGTGCCTTTTCTACAGTTGAGTTGTTCTGAGTTGGCATTCCAATAAAAAGTTAATGATGATTTTCCAGATACAAGTTTATAGGGGACATTGATGCCCTTATGCAGGGGTTTTGTTCAAATCATTAATATCATATCATTACCCTCCTGAAAGACACATAAATTTCTTATAAGAATTCTTTCAGCTAGAAATATGGAAACGATAATATAAATTATTGAAGAAATGTTAGATTAAATTTTCTATAATTCTATTATTGGTTTAAGAGAACAATGATATATACGATTAAACATTAAAATAGCACATTTTATATTTGCCTAGACATTTAAATGATTTTTCATATTTCTCTCTTTTAATATAGATTATGGGCATTATGGATATATTCTGAGTGAAAATTATAGGGAATAATAATTAGAATGAGAGCACATGGTTAAAATTACATGAACATTGAACTACAATGAAGGTATTAAAAGTATTTCATACCATTTGTAAAATGACTATGAAAGGGCAATATTTTTCCAATTATATCTACTTTAGCCTGCAAATGGATTACTTTATAAGAACCCTTATAATGGAGAGTCCAAAAATAATTGAAAGTATTAGGGTAGATAAGCTGGACATATAAAAGCCCCTGAGCAAACTTCTCTCAGTAGCTTTCACAGAAAGATAGAAAAAAAAGTTTATCTTAACTCCTGCTTTGGTCCATATGTGCTGCTTAGCATTATTATCATGCTGTGCCTTGATAGGCACACACACACACACACACACACACACACACACACACACACACACACGGAATGCCTACTGCATAATTTTTAGTTTAGTTCTCCAGTGTCTGGAAAATTATATTTTGACTGTCTCCTATATTAATATCCAGATTTGATCTGACGCCTGTCCAAGGTCAGGCGTCTTGGCCAGGTCAGCCTGTTTGTGTGCACGAACTGTGACAACTACTCAGAGTGGCAGGTCCTGGATGGGGGTAGTGAGTGGAGGCTGTTTAAGCTGCAGACCACCAAACGAAGCCTCCTCCTGCTGGGAACAAAGAGCTCCAAAGGCTGGAACTGCTCCCTGTCTTTATCTATATACTCATAATATTTTCCCCAAAAATGATGCGCTGTTTAAGGAATGCTTTTCAGAAGAGATAAGTGCTTAAATCATCTCAATAAAACAAAGACACTTATTTGCATTATTGTTTGGAACTTTTATCCTGCATGGAGTGTTTTATGTGATAAATATGAACACAATAAAAAGATAACTGTGAAGAATTTTTCTAAGCATCTTTTTTTGTTCTTTGCCACGTCCCATAGTCTATAGACCTACTATGGTGGAAGTTGTTGCATTAATAGTTAATGCAACAGAAGTGAGTATAAGAAGAAAAATATGGAATCTACCTTATGCTTTGAAACATAGATTTGGAATTTGCATGGATTTTCCTTTATGTAGGTACTTGACTCAGTCTAGATTGTTGTTTCCTTATTCTTCAAATGACCCTGGCTTTGCAAGTAAATACTCAGATACGCAGATTCCCCAATGTAGGGACTAGTGATATTTTAGAACCAGATAAACAACTTTGGAAGTTTCAAAAATTGTATATTTTACTACAAAACCTATCAAATACACTCATTTAAAAAAAGTCTTGGCCTCTTTCAGGCTAAAAATTCCTAAGAAGCTATTTTGTTCCTAATTGATTTTCTATGTCAGTTGTTCATTGAATAGATAAGTAGTGCCTGTGATATTTGATTACAGAGCAAGGCACCCATTTAACCTTCTGTTCTTTCCTGGCCAGGATTTCAAATACAATAGAACGTCCCTCCCTGAGGCTCAGCAGGATTAGACAGCTAGAAGTAATCCCTGATATGCTGAAATAGACCTGATAGAACTTCACCTCACTTGTTTTGGATTATGCTCATGAATTCAGCTCACTCAGCAGCATTAACCCTTTAGGAATTTAGACCTTGATCCATTGCCCAAGGAAGTAGTAGAGAAGCAGAAACCAGTTAATTCTAAGCAGTGATACCTTATGACTTGATCCCAAAATACAATAACGATTTTGGATCAAATGTAGTAAACTTTGCATGGTCCGTCTTAAAAAATTTCCATCTTAAATAAATGCCTTGTGATTTAATTTCTCTTCCTAAATATAGTTTTGTTTCAGAAACTTGATGACCATTTCTGGTTTCAGTAATAACTTTCCTGCCATGGTCATGGTTAAATTATGTTGTGGTGGTAAACTGTAAAATGCTTCATATAAATTACGTCCCTGATTCTGTAGGTTAACTGGAAGTAAAGCAAGTATGAAAATCTCCAAACTTCATTTCAGTCGGTGGTTTCCATTCTCTTTTCTTTTCTTTTATTAGAGTAAATTCCATGGGTTTGAGTTTAATTTTCTCTCTTTCCCCTCTGGGGTATATGAAAATCAGCTAAAAAATGGCCCAAAGGCAGAAAACTAGTGGGTGAAAAAAAAAAAACTCGTAAAAGTTATGGTTAATCCATAAATAGGAAACTCAGCCTCATGCTAATCAGGAAATGAAAGAAAGAACATAGGTTCTTTTAATGTAAGTGACACTGTTGGCCTTTATAAAATTTTTATTTAAAAAATAAATTTAGATATACTCTTGATACTATTAAGGTTATCAAAATCCATCCATGAATCAATCCATGAATAGGGTTCATAGTGACAACAGTCTGAGAGGACTAAGCCCCAGTCATTGTGTAAGTGATGACCCTGAATAGTACTAGGGTTTGTTTTTTTCCCTGGTATTGTTAATTCCTTAAATTTTTATATTCACAACTTGTTCTGTTAGTTATTGAAATAACTGGTTTTAATAATTACAAGATTTCCAGTTGTGTTTTGAGGTATTAGAAAAATATCTAATTTTTTTTTTTTTTTTTTTTTGGTTTTTGGGCCACACCCGGCATTGCTCAGGGGTTACTTCTGGCTGTCTGCTCAGAAATAGCTCCTGGCAGGCACGGGGGACCATATGGGACACTGGGATTTGAACCAACCACCTTTGGTTCTGGATCGGCTGCTTGCAAGGCAAACACTGCTGTGCTATCTCTCCGGGCCCGAAAAATATCTAATTTTGATTGAAGACACAATTTCCAAATAAATTTATGAAGATGAATATGAAGATGACCACAGAAATATGAATATAAATGAATATGAATATGAACACATGTTAATTTTTGAAGGTCAGAAACAAGTTGATGGTGAAGCATACACCTCTTTCCAAAAATTGCTTTTCTTTGTGGTTAAGAATTTTGTTTAGGAGAAAATTGCTATTAATCAAGTATTTTTGTAGGATAAATATAAACGTAATAAAAGATAACTACGAAGTTTTTCCTAAACATTTTTTTCCTTTGGCATATTTCATATCCTATGGATTTAATACAGTTGAAATGAGTATAAGAAGATAAATATGTGATGTACCTTATGTTTTGAAACATAGGTTTGGAAAAGAACTTAAGTAAGTCTAGCATATAAATTGATAGGATAGATATTGATAGGATAAATATTGAAAAGGGGTAGGCATATAGTATAGGGATTAAGTGTTTTGCCTTATAAACAGTCAACCTCTCTTCAATCCTAACATGCCATGTTGTCCCCTGTATATCCCCTGAACGTGCCAGGAGTAATCCCAGAGCTCAGAACCAGGAGTAATCCCTGAGCATTGTTACATGTAGCACAAAAATAATAATAAAAGCAGCAATGGTCATGCTCAATAATCACTACCATGCTCAAATAATCATAATTGAATGATCATATATATCTTATATAGTTAATGAAATGGTATTGTGAAGTGAGGATTTGTGACTGGAAATGATTTTAACAAAGGTTACCTAATCATCATCCTTTTTCCTTATGTTTTTATTATGTAAAAATAATAGATTTTCATGTTTCTAGTGACATATTATTCTAATTCATTGGAAAAGCACTACCCTCGGATAGACAATTTGAGGACAAAACCTTTTGAGATTAGTTTCTTATAGTGATCTAGATTTTTTTTGGATGTGGATTTACATATGCTGTTGCTGAGATCCCTGTTCTTTGTTGTGTGTTACAAAATTCTATTGCATCAGCATGAACAAAACAGAAATATTATAGACGTGAACCTTTCACCCCAAAAGACATATAACAGATTGAAAAGCTCCAGACCAGGGTAGCAAGAATGCTTGCAGCCAGCCTGGATGGGTTTACAGATGACTAAAAGCTGGTATTAATAAATCTCAAAAGGAGAAGAATAGGAGCAGAATTTACTGAAGTCTATGAAGTAATTAAAGGTTATGAAGCAAGGCCATGTGCATCTTTGTGCTGTCTGTCAAATGAACTAGGAAGCCTTCCATATTAGTGGGAAAAATTTGAAAGTGACAAAGAAGTACTTGATGTTTGTTTGATTTGATTTTAAATTTTTCAATAAAAGGTCATTTACCTAGAATAACTGACCTAGAAGATTCTGAAAAAAAAAAAAAAAAAAACAAATTCATCTAACAATCGTAAGGACAAGGGAGACTTTGAGAAGTCTCTTCCCTGTATTAAAAATACCCACTCCCAAGTCCATCCATCTGTATTATTTTTAAAAAGAAGAAATTTGTTTACTTGTGGCCAGTGGAATGCTTTGTGATTACACAAACAGAAAGATAAATGTCTAAACAGTTTATACCTCTAAATCCAGTGCCTCAATTTTTCAAACTTAATAATTCATTTTCTATGCCATGCATGATATGCTTTTTTCAAAGAATTTTGCTCACAAGCATACTTTAAAATTACTATAAATTATCACATGGTACTTGACATGGGGATGCTAAAAGGTCCATAGAGAAAACAATAATACCGTATATAAAATGTCTACATATTTTATCAGAATGTGTAACTAATGTTCTATTTACTTGGAGAACATTTTATATTATTTCTTTCCTAGTTACTGTAGCACCTCAGCAATGTATATGTGGTTCCCTTTATAATTGTGGAGGTTAGTAAATGGCACTTAACAAGGGTCATACAAGGAATCCTAGGTGTCATGCTCAGAGTCATGTAGTTGAAAAACTGGAATGTTGAACTGAGACTTGTCTGTTTGGAGGCTATGGTCTTGATAATTGCTCTTTTGTGCTAAGCTTCTTTGAATTTTGACATTATCAGTTTAGATCTATATATTCCTAGATATCAATGACTTACTTTCAAAGAGCTGTTGAATGTAAATGCTCTGCATGTATTAAAAATAAAACTTTCGGGCCCAGAGAGATAGCACAGCGGCGTTTGCCTTGCAAGCAGCCGATCCAGGACCAAAGGTGGTTGGTTCGAATCCCAATGTCCCATATGGTCCCCCGTGCCTGCCAGGAGCTATTTCTGAGCAGACAGCCAGGAGTAACCTCTGAGCACCGCCGGGTGTGACCCCCCCAAAAAAACAAAAAAAAAACAAAAAAAAAAACAACTTTCTCCACTGAGGAG
Source organism: Suncus etruscus (assembly GCF_024139225.1). Lineage (NCBI taxonomy): Eukaryota > Metazoa > Chordata > Mammalia > Eulipotyphla > Soricidae > Suncus > Suncus etruscus. Next base: position 20,166,599 of record NC_064857.1, on the reverse strand, counting down.
TTTGGGCCTCTTATATTTCTATGTCTAAAGCCAATTTGTTTGGTACCTTTAACTTCTTTCCTGTCCATTCTAATCTTAGAGAATGAGAGTAACAAATATATAAAGAGACAAACAAATATACATTGGCTGTCCAAACTTTATTTATTTTTTTATTATCTTTATTTAAACACCATGTTTACAAACATAATTGTAGTTGGGTTTCAGTCATATAAAGAGCACCTTACTTCACCAGTGCAACTTTCTCATCAGCAATGCCCCCAGCTCCCTACCTCCCCTCACCTGTATTCAAGACAGACTTTCTACTTTACTTACATATTGGAATTGTTATGATAGTCCTCAGTGCAGTTATTTCTCCAACTGCACTCACCACTCTTTGTGGTGAGCTTCATATGGTGAGCCAGTCCTTCCGGTACTCATCTCTGGAAATCTATTTCAATAATGCCTTTTATTTTTCTTAAAACCCTTAGATGAGTGAGACTATTCTGTGTCTCTCTTCCTCTGACTTATTTAACTCAGTATAATAGATTTCAGGTACATTCATATATAGGAAAATTTCCTGACTTCATATCTTCTGATGGCTACATAATATTCCATTGTGTATATGTATCACAGTTTCTTTAGCCATTCATCTGTTGAAGGGCATCTTGGTTGTTTCCAGAGCCTTGCTATTGTAAAAAGTGCTGCAATAAATACAGAGTTGAGGAAGGGTTTTTGTATTGCATTTTTGAGTTCCTAGGGTATATTCCTAGGAGTGATATAGCTGGATCATATGGAAGCTCAATTTTCAGTTTTTTGAGGAATATCCATATTGTTTTTTTTTATAAGGGCTGGACTAGAATGGCATTTCCACCAGCAGTGAATGAGAGTTCCTTTCTCCTCACATCCCCACCAACACTGATTGTTCTTGTTCTTTGTGATGTGTGCCAATCTCTGTTGGCTGCCCAGACTTTAAATTCACCTGGGCAGTCCTAAGTGAGGGTATAGGTTAGACATTTATTCACTACAATATTGTTCCCCCAACCTGGTCCTCAACACATCAGTTATAGTTTAAGATTATAGACATTGGGGGCAGGAGAGATAGCTTGGAGGTAAGGCATTTTACCTTTCATGCAGAAGGCCGATGGTTTGAATCCCGGCATCCCATATATCCCCTGAGCCTGCCAGGAGCGATTTCTGAGCATAGAGCCAGGAGTAACCCCTGAAAGCTGCTGGGTGTGACCCAAAAACCAAAAAAAAAAAAAAAAAAAAAAGATTATAGGCATTAAGGACTATTAATAAGTACTTCATTTGGTCCCTTGATTATCGCCTGAACATACCAGCATAATCCCTACACACAGAACCAGGAGTAAACCCTGGATCTGAGTATATGCTCAAAATTCTGTGAATGTTCCCCAAATTAATGGGTATATTGAGATTTTTAGGCTAGGATTGATTTCATTCAATCAATAGGTTCCCTTAAAGAATAAATTTGTGAGTTTCCTGATCTAATATTGCCTATGTTGCCCTCTACATACTGTAGGTCCTAAACCGTTTTATTCTAATCTTTTCTAGGTGCATTTTTTTTCTTCTTCTGTAATCTATTCTATTCTTTTCTTGGTGAATTTTTTTGCAGCATACTTATATTCTAAGATCTACACTGTTTTGCACAAGGTCTATTTGACTTTCAGGTTGGGTTTTTGCTTTAGGGTCAATATCCCATACTCATACACTGTTCATTTAAGAGAAATTATCCCAGAGAGCTAGAACCTCCTTTTTATTTATTTAACCTCCTTTAGTATCTCCTTTTACAAGTGGAGGAGAATATAACTGTTAGGCAAAACAGTAAAAGATTCATATTTGGATGGATCATTTTTACATGGTTTGAATAGCTAGGTAGATGTCCTATTCAGATGGAAAGAAGTCCAATATCTCAATCATGAAAGAACTGGTTGCTTCCTACTGAGTTTATAACTGAGTCAGTGTAATTATAGACATTTACCTTCTTTTAGTAATGAAGATTGATCTAGACCTTAGTTAAATAGTACATCAACAGGGAGTTTGAGTGAATTTGGGAGCTTCTTGAACTCACTTTTATTTAGTCATGGTCTGAAAATATTAGCAAACATTTCATTTATAATTGAAATCGATTTGAATTTATACTTCAGATATAATTGACAGGATCCTGAAATTCAAAAGTCGAATCATTGTTATAAATTTTCAGTATCAGTGAAGTAGAACAGTGCTTTCAATATAGAACAAAATTGGTAGCAATGTTATTTCTGAACTGAAGAAATAAAGTCTAACCACACTAGAATTCTTAATTTTAGATGGTGTCTTTCAAGTAGAATATAAGAATAGACTTTACTTAATAATTGTAGTGCTATGCTTATGATCAACATTTTTGGGCAATATCATTAATGAATTATCAAATAATTTTTTATTAGGAAAGATTTTGTTATCAGCTGAACTTCATCAAAACATAATTATTTGTTATCAATATTAATAAGTTAATTTAGACAAATTGAAAATTGAGATAAAGTATCTATGACTTAAAAGGGTTATGCTATTTAAATGGTTACAATATAAAAGATCAATATAAAAAAGATTAAAATATAAAAGATCCATAATAATTGTCCTGTATATTTTACTGATTGAAAGCAGTTTTTACCTAAAATTAAACATTTCTTTTGGCATTTTTACAAAGCCTAAGCAATCTTAAATTTTCTTCTTAGTTGGTCTTAACGATTGAGTAAATTGAAATTAATAAAACATAAAGTAATGTCTTAGTTTATTTTCATTGCTCAAAATACAGCACAAGGCCCAGGTAAATAAGAAACAGTATTTTAAAAGCATGACTTCATGTTATACAATTCAAATGTAAAAATAGGAGAGGGCTTTTTATATAAAATGATTTTTTTCTCTCTATATACCTCATTATACCTTTAGAGAATTCTACATAAGATTGTTTCTGTGGCTGCATTTCTAATAATGGAACTGTCATTTTCTTCATTCTTGCCTTTCAGAAAAAGGGTGGGGGAGATTAAAATAATCTTCAAAGCGGACACCATTACATTAAGTGGACCCTGGCATGCAAGCTGCTTTTCTAAAGCGGCACATTTCAGTTCCCACTGTAGATGAGAGTTAAATATCCACTCAAAGCAGAGAGTATTTAAACAGAGATGCATCCAGCCTATGGAGAAACCTGGAACCATATAAAGTCTGTCTCTTTGGCTAGCTCCTGAAATTATATAATACAATTGCCTTTTGTGTTTTTAATTGCAGAAAGGAATCTGTATGGTCAGTGTTTACGTTGTGGTTAGGGTGGGGGTTTGAATTGTACCAAGCTTTAAATTAAAATGAAAGTGAAACAATGCTAAAAAAAAAAACAAAATAACAGAAATAATTAGAGGCGTTTCAATTTTTCACTTTGAAAATAAATCGCCATATCTTTAATAGTAATGTTTTTCCCCCTTTCTGGTCATCTCAGCAGAGAAACTGAGGACTGGTTGAATATGAAAGCTGAGTTGTTTCCTGACCCCCTCATCAGCTGCTCCTCCAATTTGGAGCCTTAAACTGGTGGTGGAGAACTCTCAGCACCCCAGTCTACTATGTGACTGGGCATAGTGAATCAATGGGGAACCAGAGCTTGATGCTGTCAGTATACCTTTCATTTAAAGGGAAACAAATTAGGTTCAAGAACTGTCTTCAAGCATGTTCATGCAATTTTCAGTCCATGCTACTTGGGAGAGCCATAAATAGCAATGCAAAGAAAATTTCTTAGCTTGAGGAAATATTTGTTTTACATTCTATCAAGATATATTCTATGCTGTTTCTCTTTGTAAGAGCATACCCAGATTAGAGTTTCTTTTCTGTAAATGGCCTTGATAAAATTCAATCTTCCAAGTGTTTTATAGTATCACGGGCCCCAAACCTCAGTAGGAAAGCCACGCTAATATGACACACATGCTAATAAGAGACTGATTTTCCATTTTTAATGTTTTATGCTGATGCCAGATGATGTATCCAGCTAACCACTTTAAACCTTTCAGTAAAGGTTTGATTATAGATGTTATTATTTAATATCCTCATGCATGCCCCTTTGAAACAAATGATCACCTATTAGAGGATAGAGACAAAACACATTTACTTGAATGAAATGTTTAATAAAGTACATTAGGACTTGTTTTTATTGGTATTGGTCTATGAATACTTTATGTGCTAATTTAAGGCTTAGAAGTACTTAGTCATCTGAGCGCTCTAGTCTGAAAAAGGCATGTACCTTATTATTATAAACGCCAGCCTTTAATGTTTAGAACATATTTATAAAACATACTTGTCCTCTTCTTAAAATTGAAAACATCTGTTACAGATTTTCTGTTAAAATGTTATGGACATGAGAGACTGGAGATGAGGCAGTCTGCCATTTTGATGGGAATTAAGCTGACAATGCATTCTGCACCAGTGAGGCTGTGAAAACAAACAAAAAAAGGCAGATGGTTCATTTAGTTTAGTAATTGTAATTTGTTGTTCATTAAAAGTGATTCCCACACAGGCATTATTTATTCTGATACAGTCCATGGAACATTTTTTTTCTCTCTAAACCTGGCCTAATAATTTTTACTTTCGCATAATTTGCACTGACATTTGATAGGCAGTTGATTAGAGGAGAATGATTTCTTTAGAATGAAAATTAATTATAATTTTTGCAGCTTTCATTAGTCTGCTTTTGTAACTATCATGGCTAAACAGCAGGGGTTTGGCTTGAAACGCAGAATATCACTGGACTATTTGCCGGGTAGTCTCCCTTTTAAGATGATTGAACCTTTCTAATTGTAGTTTCAACATCTACAAAAGGCGAAGGCTCCCTATGAATAAAAACTTCAGTATGCTTTGAGATGAACTTGTGTATAGGTTCATGTAGTAAAGAAACATAGTAATTTAATATTACACTGTGTTGTCTTAACTCTATCCAGAAAAAGAGACATAATTTAGACGTGGGTGTTATGTAAGATGATGTTCTAGGCATGTATCCTAGAATTTATACCAATTGTAACATGGACACAGGAATAGCACAAATTTTAACAGTACAGATTATTTTTTCTGTAGAATTATATAAAAAATATTTGAAGTACATTTTAAGGGAAAAATATGGCACTTTATTGACATAGGATGGCTGTTGGTGGAGATTCGTATAGGAATTAATTCTATTCCAGTGTTATCTGAATGATACATATTTAATTTGGTTAGAAAATGTTCTTCTTAAAACTCATCAGCTAGAAACTCTGAGAACTTCATTTTTTTAACAAGCATTTACTATTCCTTATATGTCATTATACTGTGGATTTTAAAAATGTATTCACAGTGATATTAACTTAAAATTTCCAAAAGATTGAAATTGTGGTGCCTTCTGAGTCACTGGTGTATTTGTGAATTTAATTTATTTTGTTTTTAAAATTCTTTGCACTGGATTTCAGATTTCAAAAAAGTGGTACAAGAAAATCCATGAACAAATCCTTTTTCTGTGAAGTATTCTTAACGATGGGAGAAGAGGACATCTTTTTATCATCATAAGAAACACATTAGGTTATATATTCAATAAATTTTGTTTTAGAGATAGAGCTGTTCTAATTAAATTTCTATGAATATATTTTTGTACGTTCAACTTCTTAGATTCAGAGTTCTAAATTTTCATAATTAACTACCCAGGAAATTGTTTTAATGCTGCTAAGAAAGTCTCCTGTTTTATAACACAATTTCTGTTTCTGTGGAATATGAGCAAGACAGTGTTTATTATAGTCAGAAAAATTGTTGGCATGATTCTGCATAAGTGAAGACTCTCTGGATTGTCTCAAAGTGTTAGCTGCCCATTTGCAGACAAACAAGCTTTTAGTGTGCAATTTAGGTCAATGGATCGAGAGGAGAAGATGTGTTTAGGCGACAGATTTTAAATCACTGTAATATAAATATGCTTCCCTTTTCATCCGGAATTTGCTTTCTTTCAAGGTAATTTAGTACAGCAGACATGCACTTATGCCTGTCTTTGTAATTTTAGGGATTAGGATAGTTAGGATTAAATGCTGATCCTTAATCTTCAATATCAACTTTAAGAGCAAAATATAATATGCAAATGGAACACATTCATTTTGTGTTTATATATTTTAATCTCTGTCATTTAGTTTTAAGAAGATGGAAACTCATCTTTGCTTTATTTATTTTGAATCCTAAATCAAGATGCCATCATAATCCTTATCCTCTGACTTAGTGGATAAATGTTTATCCTTTAGGGCTTAGAATATATATATATATATATATATATATATATATATATATATATGTTTTTTAAAAAAATGACTCAAAACTAACAATATGTTTCTATCAATGGAAATGGCATGTGAGTCTAATACAAAAGAACAGTTAAGACTAGTATGTGTGAAAAGAATGGCTAAATTGCTGTGTCAAATACTGAAAAAATATGAAGAAATTTTGCGATGAGTTTATATTTTTAATTGGCAAATTGAAACTTGATTAACATAATCAATGCATTTCTGATGGCCTTTACTTTGTTCTTAGTAATCTTACTTGAATTGTAGTGTATAGATAAGACTGTCTTCTAAAGAAAGACATACCAAGCTGATTAAAATAAAATATTTGGGTGAAATTTCTTGAGCAAATATACGTTAACATTAATATTAAATGAGCAGACCTATAAAAAAGGAAACATAATGTGAATAACAAAAAATAAATAAAAGAAACTTTTGATGCTTGTGGTTTGATGGTTGAATGGAATTAGACCAGTCTTCTTAGCCTGAATCATCACATGGGTAGTTTCTAGTCATTTAGATGAAGGTCAGCCACATCTTGACTTATCTTCTACAATATTTTTGAGCAACTTGTGATAAACCAATTGCTTATATTTCCAGAAATGTAGAAACTTTAGATCGCTTCTTACAAATCAAGTATTTCAGAAAGACCCAGTTACAATCTCTGTAAGTGGTAGTCATTCTGAAACTGTTCTTGGGCATCCAGATAGAACATTGTCAGAGATAAAAAAAAAAATGGTATGGGCCCGGGAAGGTGGCGCTGGAGATAAGGTGTCTGCCTTGTAAGCGCTACCAAGGAACGGACCGCGGTTCGATCCCCCGGCGTCCCATATGGTCCCCCCAAGCCAGGGGCGATTTCTGAGCACATAGCCAGGAGTAACCCCTGAGCGTCAAACGGGTGTGGCCCAAAAACCAAAAAAAAAAAAAAATGGTATTTGTTGACAGATACACATAAGCATATTTCAACTAGATTTTTTTTATTCTTTTATCCCCCTTCATCATCTTATTACTTAAAGCTTTCAACAATTGCTAAATGATCAGAATTGTTATAAAGTTTAAAACTTGTTTCATCAGTCCCTAAAAATATACTTTCTCATGGAACCAATATTGTTTTCCCTCTCTGGAATCATAATATTCTTATACAATTGGTAGTAAATGCAAAACTGTGGAGCCACATCTCCCTGACCACTACAAGTATTCTTAATCTCTTCCAAGGAATTAATGTGATATTATCTTTTAGAAGGCTTTACTTGATATGTGTGGATTTCAATTTTGAATATAAGGCTATGTGACAGTTCATTTAGAACACTGGTGCTTTCCATTCTCATTATTTTTTGTTATATAAAGTGACCCTTAATACATTGTATTCTAATTGATTACTTCAGGATGCATGAAATTACATGTATAGACTAATCTTACATTGACATGTAGCATATTTAAATATTTTACATAACTTCCCAGTTGTTTATTAGTGACTGTCATAATTAGGATACCGATGTTAGAAAACTATATTTAAGCCTTAGCTGTACTATTCACTTGTATTATATTGAAAAAGTTACTTAATCTTTCTAATCATTGGTTTCTTCTACAATGTGGAATTTGTATAGTATCTAAATTGTAAGGTTTTGTAAGAATTAAAAATAATAATGAATGTTATCTGCTTTGCCTAATGCCTGGAACATAGTGAGTGATAAAATAGTAATTATTTTTTATGAATTTATCAGTATATTGAAACAAGCTAATTTAATTGCATTTAGTAGCTGTTTGTGGAAAGCCATTATCTTCACCATTAATTTGCAAGAACTCAACATAATTTGCTATTAGTGGTGTTGGCCAATTGAAAATGGTACTGCTTCTTTTATTTGATTTCTTCCATGCTCTATGAAATTAAATTCATAATTTTGCATGTGAAATTGAGTTAAGTTAAATCTGGAGATCTCCACTTAAAAATTAGGGCAACATTGTTTCTGAAACAGGACAGTATAATATTACTTTTTAAATAAAGGAATAAGCTATTTTTGTTTTCTATAATTTAGTTAGTGATGTGGTTATACATTTACATAATGTTAAAATTAATAGGCAAAGGTGTTATTAATGAGAATATTTGTGAGAAAGGCACTAACGGTTATTTTTGTTTGTTCAGAAGTTTGGATTTATCTGTGATTAGGTAAGGAAAACCACAATTTAGACATCCTCTCTTAGAGCATTCAGTTCCTCCTCTATTACCTTATGTTTCTGATTGAGTCTTTTTATGGTTCTCATCAAGATCTAACTATCTGAAAAAACAACTAGCTAAAAAAAAATCTCATTTATATACGCCGGATAGGGGGTGAACAAAGATTTGGTAAACCAATTCTGAAAGTTTGCAGTTCATTTAGCAAAGTAGAATATCTCTGTGGATTAAAAGGGTAGTTGATGGTCTCTGGTATCTTTATGGATACACAGTTCATAAAAATCTTTAAACTATAGTTAATGAGTCAATTCAATTATTAGTTTAATGTCTAAAATACATGACAGAGCCAAGTTGTATAAATAGTCAAGATGATCATCAGAATAAGAATTTTTCCTAATTTTTTCTGTAACTATGTATATATATGAGGGGCTCCTAAAGTGGTGTTAGAGCTGAAAGCTTTTCCTGCCAATGCTTGGTGCTTTGAAGAACTGCTGTTCAGTATTCAGCCCTGGCAGCATATTGCTCAGAACCAAAAGTTACATTACTTAGTACTCAGACTCCATAACATGCCAGGCATCGAACATAGGACCAAGACGATCTTAAGCATGTGCTTCTCCACTTTCAGCTATGACCCTGGGCCACAAAATTCCTGTAGAATTATCTAAGATAATTTACTCACTAACCATAACTTAGGATACTAGTTTTCCTTTGTCAGAATATATAGATAAGAAGAAATGTATATAGGATTTCATTTCATCATGTGTGATACAATGAGGACACTTGAAAATTACTGTCCATTGTATTTGAATATATTGTTTTTTTATGTTTTATTTTATGTTAAATTTCAGGACTTTAGAAAGTACTCGCCTGCATTTGGTTATTGTTTATTAATCTTGCTTCTTGGAATCCAGAGAATGCTGAAACAAACTTGATCCTTATAAACTGATTTTATAAATTCTTGGGTATTTTTGAATAATTTTTAGCAGTAAAAAGCAACACCTTTTGGGCTGGAGTGATAGCACAGCAGTAGGGCATTTGCCTTTCACAGGGCTGATCCAGGACAGACCTTAGTTTGATCTCCAGAGTCCATTGTGGTCCCCTACACCAGGAGCGATTTCTGAGCACATAGTCAGGAATAAACCCTGAGTATCACCCAAAAACAAACAAACAAACAAACAAAAAGCAACACCTTATTCAATATATGTCTTAATTTTACCTAAAGGAACTTGCTTATAAAGAACATACATAGTATATTAGAAAATATACATTTAGTGGGTTTGGGCACAACAGATGGTACAGTAGATAGGACACTTATCTTGCACACAAATGACTGGGGTTTGATCCTATATATTCACCCAAGTTTATCAGGAGTGATTTTGAATTCAAAGCTAGGAGAAACCTTTGAGTGCCACTCGGTGTGGCCCCCAAACAAAACAAAATAAATATACTTTTTAAAAAATCAATAATAATTTAGTGTGATAGTCTAGAAGATAGGTCATTTCTTTTAGTTTAGTAAATTAATTTGGAAAAGCATTGTGGATTACAGCTTAGAGGATTTGTAGGTTGGGCTGGATTAATAGATCTGGGGTTAAGGCAATTGCCTCACATAAGGCCAACTATGGTTCTCTGCCTGGCACGACATATGGTTCTTTTAGCAAAACTAGGAATAATCCCTAAACAAAGAGCAGACAGTACCTATGACTGTGGCCTTAAAAAAAATAAGAACAATGAGTTGGGGATGGGCGTGTGGATGGGAGAAAGAATGGTCCTCGAAGGAGGGATATGGGTACACTGGTAACGTTTTGAAATTATCTACATGAGAAACTCATCATCATTATGATCATCATCATCATCGTTATTGTTATTATTATTATTATTTGGGGAAGGCTCTGATCGCTTTGAACTTAGGGATCATTTGTGGCAAACTTGGAACAACATGTGACATTGGGGATCAAACCCAGGTTGGCGACATGCAATCTCCTTACCCACTATACTATATCACTGAGGTCTAGAAAAACCATTATTAATAGTAGTTTATCGAATCCCGGTGTCCCATATGGTCCCCTGTGCCTGCCAGGAGCTATTTCTGAGCAGACAGCGAGGAGTGACCCCTAAGCACTGCCGGGTGTGGCCCAAAAACCAAAAAAAAAAAAAAAATAGTAGTTTAAATAAAAATTTTAAAAGATTTATAGGATCATTGATGCATGAAAAGATGAGGATAATAAGGAAGAAGAATGAAGACTGTATGATTAAAAAAGCATGAAGAACTCCATTTTCTTATATGCATTCTTGATCTTCATGATTAAATGAAGCAGGAGAAAAACAATATACACGTTAAAATTGAATGTGTTGAATTTCTATCAGATATGAGTCGGTACCTTTTATTTATAGGTCCTGATTTTGAAGAAGCTGTTCCGACTTTTAAATTATCAAAATAAAAATTTTAAATTGTGATTGTAACCTGAGAAATTGCTCAAAGGACTGGAGTGAAAATTTGGCTATGATCCTCAGCACGTCCCAGTCTATCATACTGCCACCACACACCAATAAAATTGTCATTGCCTTTACAGTTACTATTTTAAAAAAGTATATTTTAAGTCCAACCTAAAACTGCTATCAAATACTTTGAGTCAATGAATTTATAAGCAAGAGTCGTACAACTTTTTGAAACAATTGAAACTACGTGGATTATAGCAAAATTAATTTAAAGCTCAAAGTAATTTGAGGCTAAGTAATTTTTGAAATGTAATTATAGTAAGAGAGAATTTCTGAGTGCTAAGGAAGGAGTTTATATTTTATTATGTATTTGGTGAGTTTCTTTTAGTGTTGTCAGAAGATAATTATAACTAAAAGGTTGGTTGTAAAGGATTCTAGGTGTTTTGTTGGTTTGTTTGTTTGTTTTTGCATCCCTTTAGGACCTAAATGGTAATGTCTGATTATTCTTGAAAAGAACAGATACTACATATGATTTTAGTCAAAAGGCCAAGAAGCGATGTCTGATTATTCTTAAAAGAAATAAAAAATAGGGTAAGGAGAGAGGGAAAATAACAGGAGTGATAGGGATAGAGGAAGAAATAGTATAGAATGGATTGACTAGAGAAGTATTTAATCTTAGATATGTAAAATTCATTACTTGACAGAAATAAAATAAAGCTAGTAATTTGAAGTAAGAATTAAAATTTGAGGAGTGGGAATATTTAAAATAGTTTCTGAAATAGAAATTATAAAACCTAAAAATTGGCAATGTGAGTAGTAAATGGAAAAGAAGTAGAAAAGTTCTAAGTTGCAAAGTTGTTTCTTCACATATTTGGCCACAAAGAGGACAGGTGTGTCAGGAAATAGATAGTAAAGGAGAAAAAAATTTAGGAGAAAGGAGTATTGGGTTCATTTTTAGTACAGTTGTATTGAGGTTCTTTTAGGGTTTTAGAATTAAGACAGTAGAGAACAGAAACTGTTTCTGTATGTTTGAAAATGAAAGCTCATTGATTTGATCAGTGGAAAACTGACAGCAACAGATAGTGGGTGCAATTTCTAAGAGAGGGGTATGCAGTAAAACCAACCATTGAGGTTTCTCTATGTCTGGAAGACAATGAGTAAGACGATTAGAAAGAAAATGCAAGAGAAGGATCTAGAAAACCTGCCATTGGAAACCTGCTATGAGGAGAAGATGAAGTGTTGCAAATGCAATGCAGAGAGAGATTGAGGAGAAATGATAGTGAATTCCAGAAGTGAAACATAAATCGCTCTCTGTGGACACATGGCCACAAAGAGATGACAAATCAACGTGGCTCTGTTCTGATAAATGAGATATATGTGTTTAAATTCTGTACAATTCACCAAGTTAATACTTAAGCTCCATTGAGAGAAAAATAAAAGTAAAGCAAGAAATCCTAACTTGAAACTTGGGCTTCTCAAATTCAACTTGGGCAAGAAGTGTGAAGGTTTCAGTCAGTAGTCAATAGCCAATGATTCTGTAATACTATCTTATTTTTCTTATTATTATCCTCAAGTTTAAAATCTCAACAGAAGAAAATAGATAATTAGTTCTACATATATAAATCAAGATTTAGAGGATAAATTTTCATTTTAGGGCTAGAAAACAAAGCAGTTTTATAGACAGAGGTAAAAGCAATGAGTGGTGTTCTGTAGCTTCTCACTGGATGGCTCAAGAAATCTGGAAAGGCCTGTGATATGGTTAAATTACTTGAAAAAAATCATAAAGTTTTAAAAATGTCTAGAATTTTTATTTGTCTTTTGGGTCACACTCGGTAATGTTCAGGGATTAGTCCTGGCTCTGCACTCAAAAATTCCCCCTGGCAGGCTTGGGGGACCATCTGGGATGACAGGAACCGGGGTCCTTCTTGGGTTGGCTGCGTGCAAGGCAAATGCCCTGCTGCTGTGCTATTGCTCCTGCCCCAAAATGTCTAGAATTTTTATTCCTTATCTTGTCTATATCAAAACAGTTATTTCAAGGTGTTTATGTTTGGATTCAATCATGTGAAAGGCTTTTGGGTTTCTTTTTGTTTGTTTTCTTATTCCTTTATATTTTCTCCCAGAAATAGTCATGTTTCCAGGTTTAGCTATCATAAAGATAGTGAAAGAATACTCTTTGAAGACTTTCAACCATGAAATTAAAAACAAAGATTATGAAAAGTTTTAGTCTTGTCTTTAGCTCTTAAATATGCCAAAACTATAGAATTCCCGAAATAACGCATTTTTTAAAAATATATTTATTGGGGCTGGGGTGATAGCATAGCAGGTATGGTCTTTGCCTTGTAAACAGCCAACCCAGGTTTGGTTCTAGGCATTTCATTTGGTCCCCAGAACCTCCCAGAAGTAATTATGAGATCAGAACCAAGAGTAACCAGGGGTAATCAAAAAAAGGTATTAATTTTTTAGTTTTAGGGCCACATTTGTCATGCTCAAGGGCTACTCTTTGGTGATGTGTTCAGGAATTGATCCAGTAACCCTATGGCACTGAGGAATTAACCTGGGCCTCCTGCAGTGAAGCAGTGCATCTCTGTCAACCTAGGATTTCTCTACAAAAACAGTGCAGTCATTAATGTGTTTCTTAAATGTGGGAACCAGTGTTGATTACTTTGGATACAAAGCAGTAAAACTAAAGGTTCTTCCACAGAAATGGACCAAGCACATTTAACTCAAGAAAAAAAAATGAAAATTTGCAAAAAAAAAAAAATGCAGAAAATGAAGAGTCTCTGTTGAGATCCTGTACAAAAAAATGATAGAAATTTAAATATTATTGGAGAATATCAAAGAAATATTCCAAATTTTATTTTGGGGGGGAAAAGAGGAATACACATTTTTCAATGTCTTTAGGCAAGTGATTTATAATGTCATATTATTGACAGCTAAATCAAACAAAGTAGAAACTCAAAGACAAGTGATTTTTTTTTAACTTTAAACTGTAAAAAGTAGCAGAACTGTTTTCACTATATATGAGACTAACAGGGTTTATATTAAATCATATTCTTAAAAGACAATAAGGAAAAGAGAAATAATAATAGAAATAGCATGAAAAGACACAAATAATTTTCAAGAAAAATATTAAAAGTAAACATTTGAACACATGTATTATGTCATGGAAAAAAATCTATAAATGGAATCCCATGCAGAAATTATCAAATTAGTATGGGTCAAATGGGGGTGGGAAAATACCTTGTCCTACTAAAGTATAAAAATAAATAAATTCATAAAAATATAGTTTTTAAGCTAGTATATAATTTGTGAATTATATAGCTCAAATAGCACCTGATTTTTTATTCAGCTCTTCTGTAGTTTTGGAGAGGCGGGAACCTAAAATTATTTTCAATTCAAAAATTGTATCAATGGGGCTAGAGAGATAGCATGGAGGGAGGGCGTTTTCCTTGCATGCAGAAAGAAGGTGGTTCAAATCCTTGTATCCCATATGGTCCCCCAAGCCTGCCAGGAGCGATTTCTGAGTCTAGAGCCAGGAGTAACCCCTGAGTGCTGCTGGGTGGGACCCAAAACAAAAAACAAACAAAAAAATTGTATTCATTGTTAATATTATCTAATATATGTTCTTGAATGTTTAAAAAATGGTGTTTTCTGTCTAAAACTTTGTTTAAAAATAATTCATTTTTATTATAGTTTAGGAAATAGGGTTACAATCCTGTTTAAGTTTATGATATTGATGTAGAAATTTGCTGCATCCTCTGCCCCCAGCGTGCCCATGATCCTCCACCTGTCAGAAATTCCTTCCATCCCACCCTGTCTTACTGTCTGTTGATCACAGTTTATTGCATCCTGTTACTTCACTGAGGACCACCCATATGCTTGAGATCTTCCAGATGAGTTCCTGTCTTACTCTCTAGTAATTTTTAAAAATTTAGTTATAGCAAAAAACCAAAACAAAACATTGCAGTTTTGAAAAGACGTTGATCAAAAGAGAGAAGACATCCAGTGGATCTTACACACCAGATCTAATCTAACATTCTTGGAGTTTGTCTTTCTTCTCTGATTTAACTAAGTACTGTTCTTCCACTTATTTCTTCTTTTAGATGATTGATTTAACTATTAAATCTGGCCATTTGGCAACTAAATCAATTTTGCTTCTTTTGCCCAGTAGCCATTCAACCCACACATTTACCTATTGTCAAGGATGTGCAGGTCCCTTAAAGTTCATTACTAACTCATGCTATGTTTTACTGTTCACTGACCATACTAAGGAAATGAATTTTGAAATGACCTCAGTTTAGACTGCACTCAATCCCACTAGGAAATGATCATATCTGATCATTTAATGCATAATCCATTAACTGAAAATGACCACTGGATACACAAGGAAGAGGTAAGAAGAAATCAAGTGATAATTTTAGAATCTGTTTCACTGTGAGTTTTCCTTCAGCAGGTACATGCTAATCTCAGAATCAAAATAAACACACTTAATTGAAGACTATCATGGATCAATAAAATCATTGACTGAGTACTACTGGTGTTCACTTGAGGTAAACAAGTGATTTAAAAGTCTGTACTTCTTTCAGGCCTCTTTGGTATGCCATCAATAGCATACTCCTAATCAGAACTGGCAGTGACCAAAAGGCTCTCATCAAGTTACCCAGCTTGACCTCCCAAGGTGTATTATTGGCTGATGTCTTAAAGTCCATTTTTTTTTTGCTTTTCTATGAATTATAATTATTGTCACATAAGCGGAGGCTTATCTTAAGAGAAAACACACAGAGACTTATCCTTTTTATAAAGAAGATTGTTTTGTTGTATGCTTTAATGAGAATTTTCCTTTTCAAATTTTCACTTTATTCCAATTAAAACAGCTTCTACATTTTATTCTCCCTACTTGAATGAAGCAGGGCAGAAAAAGAGAAGTGTAGGATGGGGAGAGCTTTTTATTGATATAAAATATTTCAGGCCTTTATATTGAATATTAAAGACTAGACTGACTGTTGTGTTACTGATCCTACCCTAATCAATTATTGTACCCCACCCTAGGGTGTGACCTGGTGATAGTATATTGGATTATTCCTTACTTGGTATTCTGCTCCCACCCTAGGGTGGTACCTGATTCTTGTCAATAAAAGCAAGGGTCTGAAGAAGGCTGGGGCTCAATTCTTCCAGTCTTCTTCCACTGAGCTGCACTCCATCCTAGGAGTAGAAAGCTTTTGTGGTTTGAATTCCTTGCTTGAGCACTGGGTTTCCTGAACCCATTCTTGTACCTTTTCACTGGGTAAAATATTTTCTGCGGATCTCTACAACTGGAACTGTTCCCTCTGTTCTAGTCAAACAGGGAGGGGAATGGGAACTGTCTTTCCTTTCTGGGAGCTCGGTAGGAATCAAACCTTAATCAATCTCCTAGGAAATGTGACACTTCAACTGACTACCTACCCATTATGAGATGCTGTCCTGTGAATTTCTAAAGTGAAAACATGGTAAGGTACTCTGACAAAACTATGTTGTAAATGCAGATTTTACACAGTTAACCTGGACTATTTTTTTTAATTGGTGTCTGCTAAGATAGTTCTAATTTGCATTGACATGACTATCTACTACTAAATCCAAGTATATTTTGAAACACAAGAAGTCCAGTGATGATCAACCAAATTAATTCAGAATTATTTGTTGAAATTCCAGATCTTTACAAGTTTCCCACCTATGGGCCCTAGGGAAAGAAACTGCAGGAGAAATGAAGTCCTCTGGCAGAACTAACATCATAAATCATTTGAACCATTTAGCTAGGCTATCTATAACATATTAATGGTACATTTGTGTCAACACTTGCTGGAAAGATGTTATTGAATAGTACCCACCACATTAAATTAAATTTTTAAATTCTTAAAATTTTTGTGTCTTCTGCAGATCATACCTATTATATGATACAGTAGTGTCATTCTGGAATGCTAAAAAGGCAGTACAACTTTATATCTCATCAAATCAAACTGCATTACAAGCAGTTGAGTGAAAGACTAAACTATTTTTTTTCTTTTTGGGCCACACCCATGATGGTTAGGGGTTACTCCTGCTTATGCCCTCAGAAATCACTTCTGGCGTGGGGGACCATATGGGACGCCAGGGAATCAAACCCTGGTCTGTCCTAGGCTAGTGCGCACAAGGCAAAAACCTCACCACTTGCACCATCACTCCGGCCCCACTAAACTAATTTTTATTTAATTTTATTTGGATGGGGAATTTTGGGAACACTCAGTGATGCTCAGGGGTTATTCTTGGCCCTGCCCCGCACTCAGAAATTACTCCTGGAGATGCTAGGGATCAAACTTGAGTTTGGCTACATGCAAGGCAATGCTTACTACTATACTATCATTCCAACTTTTTGAAAAACAGGTGACTGAATATAACATAGTCCCCTCATAAGTTAAAGAATATAACTATGAGTACTCTTGCCCCTCTTCTTTTTTGGCATATGTTGACCATTATTAAAAATGCTGATAACAGCAAAAGCAACATATGCTATTCATTTTTTTTTTTTTTTTTGGTTTTTGGGCCACACCCGGCGATGCTCAGGGGTTACTCCTGGCTGTCTGCTCAGAAATAGCTCCTGGCAGGCACGGGGGACCATATGGGACACTGGGATTCAAACCAACCACCTTTGGTCCTGGATTGGCTGCTTGCAAGGCAAACGCCGCTGTGCTATCTCTCCGGGCCTAACATATGCTATTCTTATAAAAAATTTCTTGTTATCAACCAAACATAGCTAATAATATAGGTGCCATCTAAGATTATTCTAGGGTTCAATAAAATTTCTTGTATGTCCTAAAGTAATGTTTAAGCTAGATTTTTAAGCTCTAGTAGGGGAGTTTCTTTATCCAGCAAGAGCCTGAAAATGTGTGTGTATGTGTTTGTGTGTGTGTGTGTGTGTTTGCACACGCGTAGGTGTGTTTTTTATACACTCGCATATATCTTATTCAGTATGCAATACTCATATTTTCCCCAAGAAACCGATTCATCCTTTAAAGTCCAATGTATAAGTTTTTCTGGAACACCTAATTTATTTACATAAACACAATAATTGAATATTAATGGAATTCTGTGATCCTTTAGTCTTGTAAACTCTTATCTTTCAAGGCAAGATAGGTTGTATAAAGGAAAGGTGCTTGTATTTTATGCTGCCCACCTTGATTCAATTTTCCAGCACTTCATATCCAGTATTCATACTTAAGCTAGAACAGGACTAAACCTTGAGCAACACTGGGTGGGGCCCTCCTCAGGAGTAACATGAACATAACTTGAAAGGTTCTGGTTTTCTGCTTGCTCATAGAAGGCCCACTTTTAGTTTTGTTGCTTAAGGTTTTATTTTCCTTTTTCTCATATAAATGGTATACTTAAATTAACATACTGTTTTTTTAATTTTTATGTTTTGGGTTTTGGTTTTTGTGTCACACCTGGTGACACTCAGGGGTTACTCCTGGCTCTACACTCAGAATTTGCTCCAGGCTTGGGGGATCCTATGAGATGCTCGGGATCGAACCGAGTTCCATCCTGCATCAGCTGCATGCAAGGCAAATGACCTACCACTGTGCTATTGCCCTGGCCCCTGTTTTTTATTTTTATTTATTTTATTTTTAATAAATAATTTTATAATATTAATTACTTGATTATTAAATAATTTAATAATTTTTAAATGATTTTTAATAAATAATTTGTATTTAAGCACTGTGGTCACAGAAAAGTTTGTAGTTGGGATTCAGTCATAGAATGTACACTGCCCTTTACCAGCACAACTTTCCAGCCACTAATGCCATCATTCTTTCCACTCAACCTGTCACTGGACAGGCATTCTACTTTTCTCTCTCACTATCATTGTCATGGTAGTGTCATAGCATTTAATGGTCTAACTACTAACTGTTCTTTGGGGCAAGTTTTATATAATGGACTGGTCCTCTGGGCCCTCATCTCTACTGTTCCTGGATATTATTACAATGCTATCTTTAATTTTTCTTATATCCCACAGATGAGTCAGACTATTCCATGTCTATCCTTCTCCCTCTGACTCATTTCACTCAGCATAATAATCTCCATGTCCATTCATGTATAAGCAAATTTCATGACTTCATTTTTTTCCTAATGGCAGATGGTTAATGGCTGCATAGTATTCCATTGTGTAGATGTACCACAGATTCTTTAGCCATTCATCTCTTATTGGGCACTTTGGTTGTTTCCAGATTCTGGCTATTGTAAATAGTGCTGTGATCAACAAAGGAGAACAGAAGGTATTTTTGCATTGTGGTTTTGTGTTCCTAGGTTAAATCCCTAGGAGTGGTATTGCTGGATCATATGTGAGCTCAATTTCTAGTTTTTTGAGGAATATCCATATTGTTTTCTAGAAAGACTGAGCTAGACAGCATTCCCACCATCAATGACTGAGAGTGTCTTTCTTTCTACATTCATGCTAGCATTGGTTATTCTTGTTCTTTGTGATGTGTGCCAGTCTGTGGCATGAGCAGGTACACCTCATTGTTGTTTTGATTTACAGCTGCCTGATGGTTAGTGATGTGGAACAATTTTTATGGGCCTTTTGACCATTTGTATTTCTTCTTTGAGAAAATGTCTGTACAATGCTTCTCTCAGTTTTTGGGTATAGTGTTATACGAATCTTTTGCCCACGATGTAAACAAAATCCCTGACACTTGCTGCTTGTTACTTCATATCTGCCTTTTATCCCCCCTTCCATTTCTTGCCTTCCTAGCATTTTCCTTCCTATATTTTGGACCAAGGGTAATTTAGGGATTACCTCTCTATTACCTTGCATTCCCTAGTCCAGTTTTTCTGTATATATAGACATTTGAGATTATCCTTTGTTCATTCTTTCTTTGAATTTTTCACTTAATATATACTCTATCCAAGTTAGAGCAAATTACATGGTTTATAATTTCTTGCAGTTGCATAGTATTCCATTAGATATATGTATATATCACCATATATACATATATACATATGTATACCACACCTTCCCTAATACACTCACCTGTTATTGAAAATATTAATTGATTCCATACATTAGCTATTAGACTAAATGCTACAATAAAAAATAGGTCCATAAGTGCTTTTGACTAGATATTTTTGTGTACTGTGGATAGGTACTTAAATATGATTTGCTAAGTAATAGGAATGTCATTTTTTTTACTTTTCTGAGAAATATCCATACTATTCCTACAAGGGTAAAAGCTAATAATATTTTCACCAGCAGTGAATGAATGATTGTTCTTAGTATTTTGATATTTTCCATTGTCACTAGTGATAGATAATATCTTATTGTGGTCTTGATTGGGTTTTCCCAATCAATAATGAGAAATGATGATGAACATTTTCCATGTGACTAATACCTTTTTCTTCTCAGACAACTCTGTTCATTTGTTATCTTAATTTTTGATAGAAGATTATGTTTTAATCTTTGTGAGTATTAATTTATTCTGGGTATCAGTCAAATTTGATGTGCTAAGTATAGTATATTCTCCTTTTATTTGAGTGTCCTTTTATTTTAGCTCATGAAAAACATGTTTTACTCAAGGAAGTTTATCTAATTAACATGCATGGTTTGAGGTACAAGTCAATAGGAATTTTTAAAAATTTGTTTCTATACACTTGTTTCTTTAGGCTCCATAGTTATTTCTTTTTCTTTTTTTTTCTTTTTTTTCTTTTTTTCTTTTTTTTGGTTTTTGGGCCACACCCGGCGATGCTCAGGGGTTACTCCTGGCTGTCTGCTCAGAAATAGCTCCTGGCAGGCACGGGGGACCTTATGGGACACCGGGATTCGAACCAACCACCTTTGGTCCTGGATCGGCTGCTTGCAAGGCAAACGCCACTGTGCTATCTCTCCGGGCCCTCCATAGTTATTTCTATGAAAGTGTCTTTGGAGGATTTCATTCTCATGGAACTATTTGAATCAACCTTCAAACCATCATTTTCCAACATTCCTTTTTTTTTTTTTTTTTTTTTTTTTTTTGGGTTAGCGAAATTTTTAAAGGACCAAAGTGGTGCAAGAGACTACTTTACATTTGGAGGAGAACATGTAAAGAGGTGGTGTATTACAGGTCTTATGCCTATGTTGAAAGTACAGTTTTTCCCGTTGTCTTTTGGATTTTCCTTGTGGTGTGTGGGTTCCCAGGCATCTTCCAATCACTCCCCCTGACCTTCTTCATATTGGTAAAAATTTGCGGCAGGGAATTCTTGGAGGAGTTCTTGCATTGGGGATACTATTGGACCTAAGTCCGGTTTCAGGAAACAGTCCACGTTAGGGGGAGATGGTAGGGAGGGAACATTCCTTTTTTTTTTAATGTGAAATTTGCATTCTTTTTTTAATTAAAATGTTTTAAATAGTATGGAGCCAGAGAGGTAGTACAGCAGGCAAGGCATTTATCTTACAAATAGCCACAAACAGCCACACATTTTGATCTCCAAACATGTCTTCTGTTTCCTGAAGTGATCCCTGAGCACAGAGCTAAGAGAAGTTCCTGAGTGCAGCCAACTGTGACCTCCCACTCCCTTTCCACCTCCATGTTTTTAAATAGTTAACTTAGAGTCATTTTATCTTGGGTAATATATTCTTGCTGGGAAAATAGTATAATATAAAGGACATTTTCTGAGAGAAGACTAGGAATGATGCCTATCAATAGATAGCTAGAACCATAAATAAGTCCTGAGCAGGACTGAGTGTGATCCCCAAACAACACAAGATATTTTGGTGGTGGTGTTGGATTTTTGGTTTTTATTTTGTTTTAAACTATGTATTACCAATGTTTAAACTTATGTGTCTGGAAATGATGGTTTCAACTCATATGCTAGAAACATTGCATAAAAATTGCAAAGTTAAGAAGAAACTGAAGACTACTGTAGTAGAATTGGAAGAAAAATGAAGCAGTTTCTTTGTGTCCCCAAATTTTTATGCCTTGAGAGGATCTTACTGCTTGAAACACCTTGCTTACTTAGATCTCACTAAAGGGTGTTTTCTACTGACTGTGATTTTTACATTATGGTGCTTTACATTTTATTATTTTTTATTTTTTCAATTTTTATTGTGGGCAAAGTGAATGACAAATCCTTTACAGTAATATTTAAGGCACATAGTAATAATGAATGAGGGGCATTCCCACCACCAGTGTTGTCCTCCCTCCACCCCATTCCCAACATGCATCTCATACAAATTCCTGTCAAAATATGACATGTGTACTAAATTTTGTATTTGTGAAATTCCCATCATTTATGATTTGCTACATATTTTCAGGAAAACTAATTATTATATGTATGATGACTTCTGAAACCAGGACTTAAAAAATTTTAGCCCTGTCAAATTCAAGGAATTAGCTAACAAGAGTTACTCACTAAAAGAATGTAGATTTGTAAATATTGCAAAGGAGAGAAAACGTTTCATTAAACATAAACTTTTTGATCAAGATCATTATTAAAACAATGGAATACAATATTTTGATTTCTAAATACAGTAACCTCTGTCTGGGTTCTAATCTTTTAATACATAACGTGGAGTTTAACACAGACATAGAAATTAATGAGTGAATCAATAACAATTCTTTATTAGCTTAACTTTATACCTCCTTTCTTTTCATTATTATAATAACTAGTAGTCTTACACTTGGTTGCAGTGCTCATAAACTTAATTGTGAGGGGTTTCACACTTTAGTTGTTGTATTTGTCAGGATGGGGATTGCACTTGGTATGCCTCCGATGTTGGGAATCAAACTCACTACCTTATGTTTGCAAGACAAGGATACACTCTCTGAATTATTCCTGACCCATCTATATTTTTCATTAATTATTTAAATTGAGGCAATGTTACTTATAAGATTATCTTATGTTTTCAGAATGTAGCTGCAAAATTCTTCAAGCTATGTTGCTTCTTCTCACCTCCCAAAATACCAGTTATTTCTCTTCAACACAATCTATTAAACCTTTTTTCTCTCAGATATCTCCCTCCCTCAGATATGTGGTCATAGGATAAGGGCACTTTTCATTTGGCTTTGCTTCCCACTAATGGGACAGATGATCTAGTAGTTGTTTTCTTCTTCTAGTTAATTTCTCTTTGTATTGATTCCCTTAGTTCTAGTCACATAGTGATAAAAGACAAAATCTCATCTTCCAGTTGAGTAGTATTCCATTGTGTATGTATCACATCTTCTTTATCCACTCATCTGAGGTCTGGTATTTGGGTTCTTTATATTTCTAAAAATCAGTATCATAATGAACATAGACTTGTGTTTATGGGGTTAGTATTTTTGTGTTCCTTAGATATACATCTAGAAATATTCTGTCATTTTAAAACCATAAAATTTTGAAATTGGTATAGGTATCTTAGAAAATGTTTTTATAGTCTTAAAAAAATGTGTTTTTAATTTAGAGGGGATTGGACTGTGCCTGATAGTACTGAGGTTCTGTCCCCATTTCCTAGCTCAGCAGTGACCCCTGATAAAGAACTGTAAGCAGTACAGGGAATAAAACTGGGGTGAGTCACATGCAAATTATTTATCTTCTGTGCTATCTCTCCAGCCCCTTACTATTTTTTTTTATAATTTTATCTGCTCAGATGAACTTAGTATTCTATTAATTTTTTTGTTCCTGGACTATTTCTATTAGATAGCCAAAGATTCTCAGACTTCCATGCCTATGATAACACTATGCAACCAAGTCTTCTCTTTTGTTACTTATTTTTTAGCAGACTTTTTTTTAGCAGAAATATACTTTCATGCTCATTAAACATTATATATATTTCATACATATATTTTATACTTATTTCCATACAACTATTTATCAAGATTCATATATTTTTTCTTTTTTTGGTTGCTTTTTTGGGGGGGCCCACACCCAGTGATGCTCAGGGGTTACTCCCGACTGTGCGCTCAGAAATCAATCAGAAATTGCTCAGAAATCACTCAGAAATGTGCTCAGAATGGCTGGGGGACCATAGAGGATGCCAGGGGATCGAACCTCCGTCGTTCTTGGCTAGTGCGGGCAAGGCAGATGCTTAACCGCTTGCGCCACCGTTCTGGCCTCAAGCTTTTTAATTTTATACTTAGAATCTTTCTTTAATTATGTCTTTTCCATAATAAATAATATCTTAATTCCAGAGATGTGGCTAAATTGAAGTTGCTATGTATGTGTAAGATCCTGGGTTTGATTCCTAGCAAATTCCAAATAGAACATTTTAAACTTTATTACATCAATACTAAATTAGTGTAAGATTTTCCCCAAACAACATTTCAAGTGAAGTGCTACTTTATGATTCTATCTACATTATATAGTGATCCATATTGAAAGTTGTAATCTACTCTCTGATTTATGTAATTGTATTGCTGAGAATTCCCAGTAGTTACCTATTTATAATCATCTGAAAACTAAGATAATATATAATGTTTGATATTATTTTCATTTAGTGATAAAATCATGCTTAATATATATATTTTGCTTTATTGCAATTTATTTTTATTATAACACAGGTGAATAAACTTAGTAAAATAATTGTGAAAAAGGAGAAATTTGTCTGGAATGAATTATAAAATTAAATTTCTGGATCATTGTGTTTTATCAGTATTAGTGTAGTTTCTACTATTTGTGTATGTGTTTTATCATATTTTTGGCATAGTAATTTTATTCAGTTGCTGCGCTATATGATGAAGTGTTAGCTTGAGGTCTTTCAGCATGATCATACTAGTGAAAATTTGTCTTTGATTTTACATCACTGGTTGTTTTGTAATTTCTAATTGTGTGGCATCTTTTTATGAAAAAGCAAATGAACCAGTCAAAATTAAAATACATTAAGGTTGTTTATTTTTTAATTGAAGAAGATATCTGTCTTAAGGTAATTTTCTTGTCCTGATATGTAGAAATTTACCATTATTCAATTTCCAAAACTTTTTTTTTTGGCTTTTGGATCACATCTGGTAGTATTCAGGCGTTACTTCTTCCTCTGCTCTTAGAAATCACTCCTGGCAGGCTTGGGGGACCATATAGGATATTGGGAATCAAACCCGGGTCCGTCCAGGGTCAGCAGCATGCAACGCAAACACTGTGCTATCACTCTGGCCCCTCAATCTCCAAACTTTTAATTACTTAAATCTTTTAATAATCTTTTACTTTGAAGAGAGAATGAAAACTCATGATGTTTTATAAACTGGATCTTATTTTCTGGGCTCGTCATTTCTCTTGAGAAGAGGGTATTATATCTAAGAGCAGAAATAATTTGATTTGCAATTTTTACAATGTTTATAATATGAAAGGACTAAATATGTCTCATTATATAATTGTTTAAAGATTTTACCCATTATATGTTATTTATATGTTAATATACCCATTATATGTTATTTATATATATAGCTGTTTTGAAAACAGAATAGTATGGTTTTTAGCTCAATTAATTA
>NC_064857.1:20103753-20133753 GCF_024139225.1 Suncus etruscus | reverse complement strand
TTCTGTTTCTGCTGTATTTGGGAATTTATTATTTTCTTACTCTGTTTCTTTATATCCCACATATAAGAGAGATCATTCTGTGTCTGTCCCTTTACTTTAGATTGACATCTCAGCATGATACTCTCCAAGTCCATTCATGTGGCAGAAAATTTCATTATTTTATTTGTATAACTTATTATTATTCTCTTGCATATATATATATATATACCATGTTTCTTTATCCACTCAAGTGCTCTTCGACACTTGGTTTGCTTCCAGATTTTTATTATTGTGAATAGTGCTGAAATGAGCATACAAGGGCAAATATATTTTCTAAACTGAGTTTTGAGGTCTTTGAAATAGATGACCAGTAGTGTCTCAGAGCTTACTCCTGCTCTGTACTCAGGAATCAATCTTTACAGGTCCTGTATCCCTAACGGATTCTGGAGATCAAACTGGTTAGCCACATTCATACCAGATAAACAGCTTACCCACTGTACTATTTCTCTGACCCATGATTTGGGAGATGTTTAATGCAGTGATTTGTTTTATATATGTAAGTGTCAGAGTCAGTACACCTGGTAGTGCTTGGATCCTGTCTTCAGTTCAGTACTTTGGAATGCTTTACACAGTGCTGCGACCATGCAGTTCCAGGGATCAAATATGAGTTTCTTACATGGAAAGTGTGTAATCTAGCCCATTCAACTATGACCTCATTACATGTGAATTAATGTCTTACTATACTTAGAAGTAATATGTATTTTAGAGTTCATATCTATTTACTACTACTACTACTACTACTACTACTACTACTACTACTACTACTACTACTACTATTAATACTATTACTACTACCTACTCATTACAATTTGGTTTTGAGCCGTACCCATTGGCACTCAGGGGTTACCCCTGGCTCTGCACTCAGAAATTTCTCCAGGTGGTTTTTGGGGGACCATATGGGATGCTGGCAATTGAACCTGGCTTGGCTATGTACAAGGCAAATTCTCTAACCACTGTACTATTGATCTGGCCTAGGTTTATATCTTTTTAATCCAGAGTTAGGAAAGATTTTATGT
Organism: Suncus etruscus; assembly: GCF_024139225.1. Classification (NCBI taxonomy): domain Eukaryota; kingdom Metazoa; phylum Chordata; class Mammalia; order Eulipotyphla; family Soricidae; genus Suncus; species Suncus etruscus. The sequence goes on along the minus strand of NC_064857.1, from coordinate 20,132,698 downwards.
CGACAAAAATCATGTTTTTTCCCCATTATTATTGGCCAGTCAAGTCTTTATTCATATGTATAAAACAGAAGATGTGGTTAACTCATGAAATCTTGTTTAGTTATTATTGCACTTATATTAAAAATGCAAATCGACAACAAGAAAAGTTATTTACTGTGCAACTCATCTATATCTCACTGATTCTGTCCTTACTAGCTGTTAACATAGCTGGTGAGGCTTTCCCATAAGGTTTTCATTTCATCTACCTTGTTTTTTGATTTTTTATAATTTTACTGTAATCAGAATGAATTATGAATCTCTTACAGTAATATTAAGGGAATAGTGACATTGAATTGAATGTCCTCCCTCCACCACCGGTGTTGTCCTCCCTCCAATCGTGTTCCCAGCATCCTTCTCCTTTGCCCCCCCCCCCCCCAGACTGCTAGTATAATGGGCCCCTCTGTGTATAGCTTGTTGTAGATTGGATATTGATGCTGTTGTCGTTGACTTTGGGTTTGGTGTTTAAATTTGATCATTTTTTTTTCTACTCAATGTTCATGCAATTGGTTGCTCCTGGTACTATCCATTTTTTCCCCTCCGTGTTTATCAGTCCTGATATTTCTGTTTGAATTTTTCTCATTTCTACTATCTTATCCTCTTGAATATTATGAGTTATCCATTCCATGATTTCTCTGAGTCCTTTGAAAAGTTTTAACATTTCCTCTTTAAATTTCTGGCCAAAGAGGTTATTAGGTGGCTGATGTTGGTTGAGTCTCTAGAACGAGTCTTCAGTCACAAGGTATAGTGGGTTCCTGCATTGTATTCCCATTGTGACCTTTGTAGTGTGGTACTGTTTTTTATGTGTTGTGCTGGGGCTCCTTGATAGAAGAAATTAGTGGTCACAGAGCAAAGTAGAGTGGCCATGTTTTTGTCAGGGATCACTCATATTAGTTAGGTTCAAAATGGTGCTTTTTTAGTCTAAATCTGCCCACAGCCCGCAGCCTTTCCACTGCTGGCCAACAGTCCAACTTGTTTCTCCAGAAAGCACTCTTGTTTGGGCTCACTCCTAAAATAGTTTCTTACTCATGTTCAGATTGGTATTATGCAAATTCTCAGAGTGGATCCAAGCATCGTGACCAATACAAGCATGATCTAGCATGTCTATTTCATGGTCCCTTCCAGGAGTCCAGGGGTGCAGGGCAGGGAGGCCACAGCTTTCTGTGAAAAAGTTATTTAAAAAGTCAAAAGTTATTTATTAGAAGTTAAAATTAGCAGTGGTGAATTTAATTGAAATATAATTAATTTCATCTAAAAGTTCTATCATTCTACTAAGACAAAACCTGACAAGAAATTGTTTAGTAAAAACTAGTCAAAGATTAATTTGAGTTGAAGTAGTGTACATATTCTATTATCTGTTTTTTCTGTTTTATTATGTAGAGCTTTGGTAACTAGTTTTTTGTCAAGTTTTTTGGCAATCAATGGTTTATAATTGATCAGTTATATGGTTAAACTCAGAATTATTAATGCTTTTTCTCATCTGATAATGTGAAAGTGATGATTTCTTCTGTAGCTGCAATCTTACAGTTCCATCCATTATCATATCCGAGCTATACCCTAATATTATTTATATCAGTTAGTGTCCTCTAAGTTCCATGTCATTCTTTAGATTAAGATAAACCATAATGTATTACAAAATTAAATACTTTTTGTTTCTATACCCATTGATGTTAATGTTTTTATCTAGTCAAAATAGTATTTTCCTTCTTTAAGTTTTGCATTTAGCTTGCTTAACAGAGTAAACACAGAAGAGAAATTGTTTTTTTTAGTAAAATGTATGTTATATACTTTATACTGTATTTAAATTATTTAGTATACTTCCTCCATCTCCCCCCAAATCAAATAAGCTCACTTGAAAAAATCTAAAGCATTTTACTTTGTTGAAATGAGAAAATGGGGTAACACACATTTCAGTACTTAGGAGTTATTTCTGATTCTCAACTCAGAAGCAACTCCTGGCAGGGCTCTGGGGTTCATAATCTGTGCTAGGATTGAACCTGTGTCAACCTCTTTGTAATGCAAGCACCCTACTCTATCTTTGTGTTTTTGGCTGAAAATTGGTTTTTATTACCAGGTTATGAATAAATTTAGGAATAATAAATAGAAGGAAGAAATTGGATTTGGGAGTTTGAGTAGAGGGAAATATATTACAGAAGCAAAAATGTAAACTACCTATGAAATAAAAAAATAGATGTCTTCCAAAATGTTTATAAATTAATTGATTTTATATTTATACATTCATCTACTATCTATGCCTATTTTCAGTCAATTTTCTATCATTTCAAAAGAATGCAAAATTGAGTATATGTTAGTATGAATGCCTTTCTTGGATTTTAGAACAAATTTACTGTTAAACCATGGCAGCAATCTCAATTCTTATTACATTCACTCTCTTCCATTCTCCTTTTTCTCTTTTCCCCCTCTCCTGTTCCTTTTTTTCATACTTATCAATTCTCAGGACTTACTCCTGGCTCTATGGTTAGGGATAACATCTCATGCTCTGGTAACCATATGGTATACCTGGGGACCAATGCAGGTTGATGTTTACAAAACAAGGGTCTTATTTGTTGAACTCTTCCTATGCTTCTCTTCCTACTCACTCTTCTCCTCTTCCTCTTTTACTCTCTTCTTCACCTTCTTCATCCTTCTTTTTTTCTCCTCCTTTTTTCTACAAATGTACTTTCATATATCCTTTGTGAAAAGAAGATGGGATCTATCTAAATTGTCATATTTTTAAAATTTGTAAAGTTATGTCTGTTACTCATACGAAAATTAATATAGATACCTCTGTATTTACTTAACTGATCAACTTTATTGTGAGATTCTTATTTTTAATTCATATATTATGTAGAAGTGAAGTGACGTTGAACAGACACTTAAAAGTAATGCTTTGAAGCTGGTAAAACACTGTTTAAAAGAAAATCTCTAGAGATGGAGTCACCAGGAAAGACTTTTCATGTGTGCTGTATACTTGAATCTGAGTGTGGTAGGAAAGCATTGGAATTATAAGAAAAGATTAAAGTGATGGGGTGGTCGAGCAGTAAGATTTTCATTCACAGTACAGTTCACTAACTATAGAAAACATAGCACAGACTCTTCCTATTTCAAAGTTTTACATTTAATTTTTCCTTTGCAACCGCGAGGTAAAAACAGGAATTGAATCATGGTAGTTCTACCATATTAAGTGGACAAGAATTAAGCTTTACACCTAGGTCTGACACTTTCTACACCCAGGGCCTCAAACAATCAAACATCTTGCTTATTTTTTTTATTTTTTATTGTTTTGCAAATGAGAGTGCTTAGGAGGTAAAATTCATAAAGATAACTGTGCAAACTTGGATCAGAACAGAGTCCCCTCAATGAAAAGAAAAGGCACAATATCTATGCCTCCCAACCAGAATAAACAAGAATTGTGGAAGGAACCCAGAATAGAAGGCAGATTAAAGATGAGGAGTCGAGAAAATACACTAAAGTGAACAATGAAGGAGTTTTAACACACTCAGCATCTTTTCTACATGCATGTAATGAGGCTGGCCCAATCTCTGGACTCATCTTCAGAATGAGATTAGATCCATTTAGATTCTGAAAGTAGACGTGTATATCCAGGAAGTGCATAATTATCATGAAGTGACCAGAAGTAGCCTGTAGACAAATCACTCATTCACTTAGAACAAGTTTACTGAGCTCTTATTACATGCCAGGAATTTTCTTGAATACTTAGATTACAAAAGAGGAGAAATAGTCCTTTTATTCATGGAGCTCTGATGAAAAAACATGCATGTAAACCAAGTAAATGATACTACAGTGTTCAGTATAAAATGCATGTATCAAAAATGCTTCGTAGTAGACAGAGGACAGAGATGGACATAGTCCTTGTCTCTTAAATTGCGTGTGATACTACTAAAGAGAACGTGGAAAGTATTTCTAAATTAAGAAACTTGGTTTAAAATACATAGCTAATTTGTAAATTTTAAAAAGAAAATTGATCATTTTTCCTGTGTATTAATTTCAAATATGAAGAGAGGTCTGTCTTTTCATCCATAACTGGATTATTAGGCAAATGTAGAACCATCTTCTGATCAGTAATTATACATCATTTTTCATCTTTATTTGTGATTGAGTTCGATAGGATAGGGTAAGAGCTGTGGAAACTACCATTTTGACCTTTTAGACAACTGATTTTCCCAAATATGAGCCATCCAGACTTAACTATAGAATGCATCTGGGCAGGAATTTTGAAAATAAAATTTTCAAAGGTATAATAATAATTTTGAATTACGTTTTATTAGAAAATAAAATCATTTTTGAAATATTGTTAGAAACATATATTTGCATAGGCATTTAAAATTTGAAAATAGAAAGTTTATTATTTATTTATTTATTTTGGTTTTTGGGCCATACCCATTTCATGCTCAGGGGTGACTCCTGGCTAAGTGCTCAGAAATTGCCCCTGGCTTGGGGGGACCATATGGACGCTGGGGGATCGAACCGTGGTCCTTCCTTGGCTAGCACTTACAAGGCAGACACCTTACCTCTAGAACCACCTCACTGGCCCTAAAAGTTTATTATTTATAAAAAATGAACTATATTAATAAGCCTTAAAATACACACACTTTTTTCCTTCTGATTTTGTGCTTTAATCTGATTTTTATTTATTTTTACAAATTAAGGAAGATTATTTGAGAAAAGTGTGGAGCCATTTATTTCTCATAATTTTATAAAATGCAAGTGAAAGGAATGTATTCCCTTAGTTGATATTTTATTTTAATATCTCTTACTTTGAATTGCTACTTATCTTGTTTACCACTTACCTGAATATTTAAATAAAATTCTTCCCAAGTGGAATGGGCTAATTCTCAGCTTTTCACTTTCTTACTCTGATAAGTGTAGTGATCTATGTTGGCAGATTAAGGAAAGCTTGGTGATGAACCATTAAAAAAAATGATCTGCTTCTAGTCCAGGGAGTTGGTTGATTGCCAAACAGTAATCCAGTACAATTAACTATCAAAGATTTGAACACTCTATTATTCTAAGAGGTGGGATGGCAGCCACTTGGTAAAGAAGAAATGGTGATTGATCATCTGGCTTAAGTTTTGTTTGGAAACATATTTGAATAGCTACATTTATTTTTATAACATCTAAGTATTTTGGTCTTCATTTATATTGAATTCCAAATTTGATGACGTTACTCTTACTCAATTCCAATATAAAAATATAAACAAATCGATTAATCTTTTACAACAAATAGACATGCTTAACTTTTTTATTTTTTTAAATTATTTATTTGTTTGTTTATTTAATTTTTTGTTTTGGGGCTACACTCAGCGGTACTCAGGGGTTATTCCTAGCTCTGCACTAAGAAATTACTCCTGGCAGGCTCTGGGGAGTATATGGGATGTTAGGGATCAAATCCAAACCTGTCCTGGGTTGGCCACGTGCAAGGCAAAGGCCCTACCACTGTGCTATCTCACTCCAGCCTCAAACATGCTTAATTTAGGATACAGATGTTTTGTGGATGTAAGTTCAAATGAATTACTATAAGTAAAACAAATACTCTCCCTGAGATTTAGTTTGGAAAATATGTTTGAGAAGTGACAAGCGATTTCTTTCTTATTTTACATGATATTTTTCTCTAAACTATGTAAGTTATGGAAAATATTCATATTTACCCAATATTTGAATGTATTATTTTAAATTGAGTGACTATGCTGTTCATTAATGAATCTAATAATCATGATTAAAATGTTTATTATATAACATTGACTTACAAAGATTATAAATGTGCATGTTTCATAGGAAATCTTGACATAGCTGTATGCCAGTAAAGGGACAATTATTTCTCCACTGTGATCATTGTATTCTTGCCTTCTATTTCTTTCTACTGTTAGGTAGCTTCAGGTTTGTTGTCATAGCGTGACATTGTCTTTTCTCATGCCTCGTTTCTTTATATATCACATATGAGTGGGGTGATCCACTATTTGTCTATTTCCTAGCTTTTTTCTCTTAAGATGGCAACTTCAGGTGCTACCAGTGTTGTATCAATTAAGTATTTTTACTCAGTGTTGAAAAATATTCCATTTTGTATTTTTTCATAATTGCTTTGTGCACTTCACTGGTCTTGGTGCACTTGAGTTCTTTCCAAATTCTTTGTTATTGCTGATATTACAATGAACAGAAAAGTATATAAATTGTTATATGTACATTATGGATTTTTATTAGTTAAATAGATAGGAATAGAATTGTTGGATTTGTTTGTAGGTTTTAGTTGTTGATGGTGGTGGTGGTGATTTTGGGGGCTATACTCAGTGACACTTAGGAGTTGCTTCTGGCTATCCGCTCAAAATCGTTCCTGGCTTGGGGGACCATATGGGACTCCGGGGAATCAACCATAGTCTATCCTAGGCTAGTGTTGGCAAGGCAGACACCTTACTGCTCCATGCCACCACTCCGGTCCCTGTTTGCAGTTTTATTTTTAAAAATTTAAGAAATATTTGTATTTTTTCCATGGAGGCTAAACCAGTTTACATTTTACCAATAGTGAGTGAGGCTGTGTTTTTATTCAAATATTTCAAGAAAGTGGTTGTTTCTGACATTTTAGATAGAGACTTTTAGCGGTGATGTCTCATATTGATTTATATGTCCCTGATATTCAGCAGTGTTGGAATTTTTCATCTACCTGTTGCTTATCTGTATTTCTGTAGTAATGTATATTTTGGCTTTCTTTTATTTTCTTCCCTTCACTTCTCTTCCCCTCCCCCTCCCTACTTTTTTACTTTTTATTATTCCTTTCTATCTTCCTTCCTAGATTCCTTCCTGCCTTCCCACCTCTTCCTTTCCACCTTCCTGCCTTCTTTCCTTCCCACTTTTCTTCCTTTCATTCCTCCTTCCTCCTTCCCTCCCTTCCTTCCTTCTTCCTCACCTCCCTCCCTCCCTCCTTCCCTCCCTCCCTTCCTTCTTCCCTCCCTCCCTCCCTCCCTCCCTCCTTCCTTCCTTCCTGCCCCTACCTTCCTTCCTTACTCCCTCCCTTCCTTCCTCCCTCTACCTTCCTTCCTTACTCCCTCCCTTCCTTACTCTTTTCCTTCCTTCCTTCCTTCCTTCCTTCCTTCCTTCCTTCCTTCCTTCCTTCCTTCCTTCCTTCCTTCCTTCCTTCCTTCCTTCCTTCCTTCCTTCCTCCCTTCCTTCCTCCCTTCCTTCCTACCTCCCTTCCTTCCTTCCTCCCTCCCTTCCTTCCTTCCTCCCTCCCTCCCTCCCTTCCTTCCTCCCTCCCTCCCTCCCTTCCTTCCTCCCTCCCTCCCTCCCTCCCTCCCTCCCTTCCTTCCTTCCTTCCTTCTTCCCTTCCTTCCTTTCTTTCTCCTTCCTCCCTTCTTCCCTACCTCCCTTTACCTTCCATTCTTTCCTCCCTCCTTTTTACCCTCCCTCCTTCCTTTTCCACACCCAGCAATACTCAGTTAAGTGCTCAAGGTATTGCTCTAGCAATGCCCATGAGGTCACATGGCATCTCACAGGCAAAGCTTAATCTCCAGACATTTGAACTTCACCCTGCCAGAGCCCCTTCTCTGCCTTCATTTGGAAAGAGAATTTGGCATTATATTGCTCAGTTTTCTAAATGCTTTGCATATTTTTATATTCTTACTTATATGGAAGGAAGTCTTTATTTGAGTGGTTTTTGTTTTTATTTCTCCTAAGTACCCTCTCAATATTTCCTTTCTAAGAAATGCACCTTCCATTTAGCACAATAGGTAAGTATATGTTCTCAATAGTCAGCACTAAATATGGTGAAACAATCTGAGATGAATCCAAGCTTTGAGTGGCTACAAATTCATTAATCTATTACTTATTTACATTTCTTTTTTTTTTTTTTATATTAAGCACCATGACATACTAAGAACCATTTGGGCACTAAGGTGACAGGGTCAAACCATCATACTTATTTTTTTTCTCAGAGGTTATAGTTTGAGTGTAGTGATAAACACATCAAATAACTTTGCTGATAAATTAAAACATGTGCGGTTTACATGCACTCAACATATAAACAGAGCACTTTCATTCCTCGTGTAGAGTTAGAAAGATATTTCCTGAGTCAGAAAGGTCTATGAAGAATACAAGTCAGTCTGATTCTCTTAAGGAAGCTTGACTTGACATCTTACCAGTTTTAGCAGGGTTGACATTGCTTTGATAGTCACTGTAAGAGATAAAGAAATTTCATAATTGAGGGTCAATTATATTAAACAAGTTTATGTTTGAGAACCTAGCTAATTGAATATTGTCCAACTTCAGTAAATAAGTCCAATGTTTATAGTGATTAATTTATTTATATTTATACTTAGCATCTTCGAAACAGTCTTAATAGATCTTGAACTTTTATGAATACAACGAGGATGTATCTCAAAGAAATATGCTATTTTTGTTTGATTTCATATAAGAACTTAATTTCTATTTTGATGAATTATATTACAAATAAGAATCATATGCATGTTATGTGGTTGGTCATGTGTATCTGTGCTTATAAATAAAAAGCTATAATAATATGGGTACAGTGTTTCTATATTTATATGATCATACATAATCTTAGTATCACACCTGGATATGCTCAGTGCTTTCTCCTGGCACTTAGGGATTATTTTGAGCTAAAGGATCACTCTTAGTGGGGTTTAGATGAACATATGGGGTGAAAGAGATTAAACCCCTGTCACTAAGTACAAGGCAAATGACCTACTATGTACTATGTCTATGTTGTATTACTATATACAACTACTATGGTGTAGTATGTCTCCAGCTTCTGTACACATTTTATTTTATTTTATTTTGCATTCCTTTTTTGTCTTAGTCCTCTATGAGTATTATTAAAATTTTTTTTGTTTGAATGTTAGTAAATTTTTAAGTCATGTATATAGATAAGTACTATTATATATACTTTTGAAAAATAGGAATTAAATGAAGAAGAAAAACTTAGGCATCTAAATAATTGAAAACATTGCTTTAAACTATATGTCTGTGAAGACCCTACCACTGCTCTGACATCGACCTGCTCAAAAGAGACTTCCCTTAACACTTAGAAGACTTGACAACAACAACGACCTGCTTACAGGACAGGGTTCTCTACATTGCCCTTTAATTGTGAGGTAAAACAAGAGGATGCTCTGCACCATACCTAACTGACTGCAATGTAGGATATGCAGATTCCAGGATCTTTAATATAGAAACATGATACGATCAACAGAGACTGTGTGAAAAATAAAAGTATTGGCACTACAGACAATGACCTGGATTGGACAACCTAGTTTGCCTGGAGCCTAGAGTTGGTCTTGTACCAGGAAAGTTCAGGGGTAGGGTCTCCTTGTATTTAGGCCAAGGCTTTTCCTTTCCATGTCCCTCATATTTTGGTGGGCCTATGCAGACAATGATTGCCACTCTAACACCGTTTTTGCTGTGCTCTTCTGACTCTAATCCTTAAAAAAAAACAACCCACTTAAAATTTTGAGGTTAACTTAAACTGATATGCATGGGCATGGAAATGTAAAAAAGTACTTTGCCTTCAATGTTTAAGGAGTTACATATGTTTTATGGCTTTAGATTGTTTTGTGTGCTGTTAAGAAATATTATGTACTACAATCTGCGGACTTGAGGGACAAAGTAATTATACATGGGTTCTGTTTTATTTTTCTTAATGTTCTTTGGCTGAAAGTTCAAAGTTAAGATATCAGCAATGGGATTACTGAGAATTCTGTTTATGGGTGATTGTCCTTCCATGGTAACTTTAACTTGTCCTCTTTCTTTGCATCTTTGTTCTCATAATTAAAGATAAAAAAATTCAAAAAATTACTTATAAGTAAGTTTACATTTTTGGACCACACCTGCTGATATTCAGTGTTTACTCTTGGCTTTGTGTTCTAGGATAACTATGGCAAAGCTTGGGGCACCACATGTGGTACCTGGGATCAAACCTAAGTCTACTTCTTGCAAGGCAAATGCTGTCCTTGCTGTATTATAAAATGTAAGCGACAGTGCTTTACAATATAAGCAAAATTTTTAACTCCTTTGATTATCTAGCTATGGAACTTTTTATAGAGAGGACATCTTGATCTTCAAGTGATAATTAGGGTTAAATATCTCTTTTTTTCTTCACTTTCTAGACTAATTTTTAGAACTATCTTGGCAACATATACTGAGAAATGAAGAAGGAAATTTAACAAGAGTTCATTTGGGAATGTTTGCCTTCAGTTGTCTTAGTTGAGCTGTTTAGTAATAGTATCACTTGGTTGAATATTCTAAAAACTGAGAGGTCATTTGAAGAAAAGTTACTTGCAAATAAAATCAAGATTTTTAGGATGCTATTTTGGAGTGGGTCTACTCCTTTGGAAGAAAGCCAGAAGCTCAATGAAAACACATTGAGATGCTTAACAAAAGAGTATTTTGTTTCAACAGATACCATCATGAATGAGTAAGACACCATCCCACTAGTGTTACAAAGCAAGTCTGACTAGTTTCTGGTCCAGAATTCACAATTACATTCTTAGGATTTATAGATAAAGCTCCTTGGAGATTACAACAGTTTGGTCAAAAGAAATAAAAGCAGTTTACCTAGAAATAATTGCCATTCCTGTATTAGCTCTAAGAACTTGTGGCAAAGCAAATATTCAAGAATACAGTTAAAATTTCTAGGACTATATATAAAATAAAAAAGCCCACAGAGTCAGATTTATTAAAACAAAAACCTTTATTGACTATAATATTGATTTCTTCATAGAAATCAAATAAGATAGTAAGTAAACAATATTTTCTAAGTTCTTTCTAAAGTTTCAAGCATACTTTATGCTGGAATTAAGATATATTATCAGAAATTATGGTGTGAAAACCAGCAAATCTGAAACATGTGATAAGACCAGATTCTTGCTTTGTATCAAGTTCTTATTATCATATATTCTGCAATTCAATTTATTTATAATCATTCAGAGAAATATAGATTGTCTACTTATATTTATTATCCCTTCTCTTACATTTCAGTTCTTTTCCAAGAGTCTTCCTAAAATATTGTCAGTTTGTCTTTTAAACTGTACATAGACCAAAACTTTAATCTTTCTAGTTGAATTAAAGTACTTTTGACTTGCAAATAAAGTGTGCATATTAAAAGAAGGAAAGGATATTTGAAGGAAGGGTTATATATTATTTCTCTGAAAATACTTTCACATTCAATATGCCCTTGGAATTTTTCTGTTTAATTGATATAGGATCAGACAGTTTAGTGCAGATCTCTGGCCTACCTCTTTGTAATCTTTATTAAACTTCCATTTTTTCCCATTTTGATTTCTTGGAGCCATCCAGATTTGAAAGATGAGACGCTATTCTCATGATTTCCTCTTATCTATGTGCTGTATTCCCTTATCAGGACCTTTAATGAAGTAATTCCTCTGATTCTACTGTCAACTTCCACCTTGCCAATAATGAAGGCAGTTCATGATACACTCACTGCTTAGGGTTTCTGGCATCCAAGTCCCCTCAGCAATAATGGTGTTAGAGGAGCACTGTAAGTGGGTATAGGACAAGGGATATTTGCTTAATGGAATTAAGCCCAGTATACATAATGGTTGTAGGTAAGCATGCTGCCAGGAGGTCCCATAAATATAGTTGAATAGCATTGAGAGAAAAATTAATAGAGAGAAAAATTCAAATAATATTTTCATTCTATGTAAGAATTGCTACTTATAAACATTTAAGGACTTCTTAAAATGAGTATTTATGTAAAATTGGTATAGTAACAAATATGTATTTTCCAGTATATCTGGTTTGAAAGTGATAAATTTGAACCATTATTTAAAAGTTTATCATTTGTTTCTGGTACTGCATCTAAATTTCATAATTGTATACTCAAATTCCTCATATTTTTTTTTTACATTACACATCGACAAAATGAAGTGTATATTAAGGTAGGCTGTGCAAAAAAGATTTTTCTCTTACTAGGGCTATCTAGGATTACTAGGGTTATTTATATAAGTAGTTTAGAGTTACATCTATTCAAAAGGATACCTAAGGAAAGAAAAAGCAACAAAATTCAGAGCGGAGCGGTAGCGTAGCAGGAGGTTGCTTGCCTTGCACGCTGCTGACCCAGGATGGACGGACCTCGGTTCTTTCTCCAGTGTCTCATATGGACCCATAAGCCAGGAGTGATTTCTGAGCAAATAACCAGGTGTAACCCTTGAACATTACCGGGTGTAGCCCCAAAACAAAACAAAACAAAAAACAACAGCAAAATTTATTACTAGTATATTTCAGTAAGTTTTCAAAGGAAATTATGAATGCAATTGAAATTATTTCCAGTTTATTGATGCTAATGTAATTTCAAATTTTATAGATTAACTAGGTTTACAGTAAAGTTAAGGGAATTATATTTTCACCTTGATGTCTTGTAATTATTACAAAATGCTTAATATGCTTACTAAGGTATGTCATTAAATCTTTGTTGTGGAATTTGTAAAACAAGGTTCTGCTTGATAAAAGCAAAGCTAGATGAAATAAAAAGCTTGAGTATAAAAGAAATAGCATTATGAAGTTTTTTGTTACTGTCCGCTTAGGTTCATAGGTGGAGATAGAATTTGTTCCCGAACGGCTGAATTCTAAATGTCCAGTTCTTTCCACTTATATTGCAGCTGGTCTTCATGGCCTTGCTTGTTTTCCCTCAAATTGTGACCAGTAGCTTTATCTTGTCATTTTACTTTGACCTAATATGAGTTTTATGTAACTTTTTGACTACTTTTAAAACAAAGTCATTTTTTTTCCATACTGTGAATTAAAAAATACCTACCTATTATTCCAACTTTCTGGAATTCTCCACAATAGGTTCCAGACCTAGGTTAATTAACAGCTCTGTTAACACCTCCTTGAGCTCAAGTGGTTCAAATACAGCCTGCTGAGACATTATTTCTTAAAAGGTGAGGACTAATGACCCAACTTCAGTCATCATTTCAGAGGCCAGTTTTCAATCTCATAAAAAGTTTTAAGTCAAGGAAGCTCAATAGTAGAAAGGCATAAGCTGTCATAAAATACTATTCCGGATATAGTTGGTTAGAGTTGCCTGGGCACTTGGTAACCAAAATTTCAAGTTAATAGTAATTCCACCTCATTTAGTTGTGTTTAAGGTACTTGAGAAGTTGTGCTTAATAGACCATAAAAATTGTACCTTAAGACACTACTTAAATACAATAATAAATTCTTATATAAAGGCCTCCAAGAACTAGAATTTAAAAAAAAATCATTATAAATCTCAAGTAAACCTCATGTAATTTTCTGCATGAAGACGCTTGATTCTATGACATCTCTAATATGTGTCAAGTTCTTAAAATGAATTAATTGCAAATATTTTAGTATGATAAATTCTCTTTCTCTCCATCTTTCTTTCCCTGTAAATCAAATAACACATTTTTAATATTTTACTCCTATCAGTATTTTAGATATAGAACTTAAATTGATTTTGAATTAAATATATTTGTTTTTAATAATAAAGATACCGAGAGTGTAAATGCAGCTGATATCATGTGCAAGTAATATAATATCAAAAATAAAATTGTAATGGATCACAGTATATTTTTTTGCCTTTACTAAATTTGCATGTGACCATTAAAGTGACAGAATTTAAGTGTATAATAGTGGAATATTGGGCCCGGAGAGATAGCACAGTGGCATTTGCCTTGCAAGCAGCCGATCCAGGACCAAAGGTGGCTGGTTCGAATCCCGGTATCCCATATGGTCCCCCATGCCTGCCAGGAGCTATTTCTGAGCAGACAGCCAGGAGTAACCCCTGAGCACCGCCGGGTGTGGCCCAAAAACAAAACAAAAAAAAAGTGGAATATTTTTTCTATCTTTTGCTTACTAGGATTGTTATTATTATTATTAGCTAGTGAACATCAATTATTTTATTAAATCTTTAAAAGTCATACCATTAGGTAAATTCTACAGCTCTTTAAAATGAGTAGAGAGGGCCAGAGAGACTTACAGTAGGTAGAAACTTACCTTGCATTCAGTCAATCTGGTTTTGTTCTCTAGAGTCTCATTTGAGACTACGTGAGACCTACCAGGAATGACCCCTGAGGAAGAGTAAACTCTTGAAAGGACCAAGTATACCCCGCCATTTCCTTTATCTTTTTTAAAATGAAAGAAAAATGGAGTTGTAACTGTTAAATAATTTACTCAAGATCATCTTGCCATCATTTAAAATAAATATCCAAACCTTAATTCAGAATACTTTAAAGATACATTCATTTTTATTATAATAAATGTATGGCATAAACATAGTTGTAAAAAGTGAAGAGAAAATCAGAAAACCCTTCCAAATGTATCTATTATCTCTCAGAGACTTGAGGTGATGACTGGAATATAGATTGCTGAAATTATGGACACACTTTCCTGCCCTGAAACAGCCACCATGCCAATGGCCCAACTCTGCTGCTTCTCCACTGATCTCTGCAGACTCTTAGATGTCATAAACCTCCAGGACATATGATCATTTCATAATGAAATGTTTGTATAGTTTGATGAACCTTGACTCACAACATTAGCCAGAGCAGCGCCAAGTCCATTACAAGAAAGAGGCCACACAAATCAGTGCTCAGAGAGCTAAGGGGCCTTTCTAGGGGAGCTTAACCTCGCTGTGCTCAGGGACACTGAGGCCTTATACAGCAATTCCTGAACAATGGAATGCTAAGGATTGAATTCAATATTTTGACTTGATAAACATATAAGAATGATAAAAAAAATATATAATTTGCCTGTTTCCAGCCAAGGTCAAGCATGAAAGGAAGCTTCTCTTCCGTGTGGGCCTGAAGTGCTGGGACAGAGATGAAGCAGCCCTCCACAATGGATCTTTGTCTTTGTTATGGCTATAGCAGAATATAAATGCAATACAGGATTAGCTACCAAGATTATCATCTTTTCCAGATACTACCTAAACTAAAGACTTCCTTGTTAACTTTTTTTTGCCATCAGCTTTTGGGGCCACACCTGGCTTTGTTCTGGGCTCAAGTCTGATTCTATTAGTGGGGCTACAGGGCTATATATATGATGTGCCAGGGATTGAACCTGGATCTGCTGTATGCAAAGAAAAAATATGCACTGACTCCATCTAGCAATCCTTAGTGTTGACACAAGGGTCAAATAAAAGATGCCCAGAACATGATTTTGAGATAGTCCAGCGTCTTAGGTTAGAATGAAATGCTCAGAATTCTAGGACCTCAAGATTGAAGGTAGTATGAAATATTGGGGCAAAACTCTTGCAATATGACATTTTCAAAAGATTAATGAACAAGAAAGCAAATGAACAAAAAAAATACAAACTCTATAAACAGAATAATGGCAACCAGAGTAGGGAGCAGAAGGTTCTAGTGGAAAGATTGGAAGAGAGAAACATGCAGAAGAACTCTTAAACTCACTTTTGAAACTACTAAAACAAGTGAATGGAACCATTATTTGAAGAATCAAGATGGCCTATAGATGCTGGAAAAAAAATAAAAGCAATATGTTCCTGAAGAGAAATACGGAGAAGAGATATGGAAGGTGTGGAAGAATTTGGAAATAAAAGGGCTGAAACGAACTCTACTAATGGGTCATTAGAGCCCTTGTTGGCTCAGTAGTGAAGGGATTGAATTAAGGTAATATGCATTTGAGTGTCTTTTAAAGAACATATGCTAACAAATATTGAGAAGTAATTTTATAAACAAGTAATGCTTGTGCTGGCATAACAAAGAGATTTTCATATGAACCAGAAAAAAAGAATGTTTAAAGTATAATCATACAAACAGGATAGAACTTTTCATTATAATTGTGTAAAAATAATCATATCAATTCTATTTTTCATAAATCTTGTTAAAAATTTTAAAGAGCTTTGGAAAAATCACTTAAGCAAGATTATACTAGTAATTTTATTCAAATAATTGTGTTTTTTCATAACCAGTATTTAATGTCTTTTTTCACAAATATTCTAGTGTTTTTCCCTCTAATTTTGATGGAAAATGCTGAGAATCTAATGACTCACCATTTTATTATGTGGGGCCTTTATATGAATTAACAGTGATTCCAACTTTATTGAAACTTAGATTTTTTTTTGGTGTTTGGTTTTTGAGCCACACCCAGTTACTCCTGGCTATGCACTTAGAAATCACTTCTGGCTTAGGGGACCATCTGGGATGCCGAGGGTCGAACCAAAGTCAGTCCTAGGTCAGCTGAGTGCAAGGCAAACCCCTATGTGCTTCGCCACCACTCTGGCCCCTGAAACTTAGATTTTGAAGGTGATCTATGCCAACATTTCTCATCTAAGTGCCATTTGTTTGCTTGTGGGCCTACAGGATATTCCAAAGGGACCATAGGTAAAAATTATATAAAGAGGGCCTGACATAAGGTTAGGGATAAACTGGTAGAATGGGGCAACAGAAAAAAAAAAAACTTGGAAGAAGATCACAGAAAAATATAAGAAAAATCTGGAAACAACCCAAGTTCCTAAGAACAAATGAGTGGGTAAAAATAAAAGTGGTATATCTATACAATGGGATACTACACTGCTGTTAGGAAAAATGAAGTTGCAAAATTTACTTATACCTGGCTTAATATGGAGAGTATGTTGCTGTGCAAAATGAGTTAGAGGGAGAGGAATATACATAGAATGATTGCAGTCATTTGTGGGATATTCAAGAAAATAAAAAGGATAGTGTGAATTAATATCCAGAGATAATGAGACAAGGGCCAGGAGGACTAGCCCATTGTTGGAAGTTTGCCACAATAGTAGGGAAGTGCAGTTAGGGCAGAGAAGAAATCACAATAACAATGGTAGTTTGAAATGATCATTCTGGACAAGAATTGTCTGGACAATAACTAATAGGTATGATATTCCTCACTAAACGTATTGCAAAGCACAGTTTTTAAAAGGAGAAAATAAAAGAAATGGAGGGAGGGAAGGAGAGAAAAAAGAGACAGACAAACAGAAAGACAGAAGGCAGAGACAGGCAGATGGACAGACAGACAGAGACAGAGAAAGGAAAACTGTCTGCCCCAGAGGAGGAAGTGTGGTTAAAAGGGGAAAATGGTGCACTGATAAAGGGTTCTACATCGTAGACTGAAACTCAATCATGAACAAATTTGTATCTGAGGAAAAAAAAGCCAGCTACTGTATTATGAACAACCTTTTAACCACAGTGTTTAAATAAAGTAATTAAAAAAAAACATAGAAATACTGATTAAGATTGTAGCCTACAAGTTCAGTAATATTTTTTATCTCGTGTGAATAACCTTTCATTGGGGAAATATCCAACTTTAGTTACTGTTTGAAAAGTAAAAACATTTATTTTCATGGACACAGCTTAAAGATAGTACTGTATGCGTAGGTTATTGATTGTCAGTAATTAATAGCTTATGAGATTTTTAGAGATTTTTACGAGGTTCCTTAAGATAAAAATCCTAGTAGCAAATCTCCTAATGATTTCCCTTTTATTTTTCTGTACAGACTAGAGGAGGTTTACAGATAACACAATGAACAGAAGAAATCTTGAGAGAAATTAGTTTAAATATTGATTTATTAAAATATTTCATAATGATTATTTAAAATGTACATAAAGGAACCTTTAATATCTTTCAATTAAATTTTTAAAGAATAATTTATTATCTCAAGATAGTGGAACTGTTCCATTCTCCAAAGCAAGAATGCAGCATTTTATTGATCTGGCAATTTGGGGCAAATGCTAGATGTATTATTAATGTAGCTTTCTTTCACTTACTCAATTACTAGCAATCAAAATCCTGCAGAAAGACAGTTTCATTAGAGAATCAGTTGCTTGTTACTTTCTGTTTCTCTCATAAAAGGGAGTTTTGTATATATGTATGTATATATACATGACACAATCTGACATAAACATAAACATAAAAAATAGAATATTTATGCTTACATACCTGATTACTTATTGGATAGATTATAGTTTCTTCATTTCATAGGAGCTCAGTTTCCTTATAAAAACATGGATATTAAATAAAATTATTTAAAATTATCTTGTATCACTTTATATTTACTCAGTGAAATTTAGTTCTTTATCTTCTTGTTTTGACATTTTAATTTTTCAAGCAAATATTTAGATAAACCATTATATATTTTTCATTTTTGCCCTACTGTATAGAAAACACAACTTAGGCTCTTTTAATAGCCTGGCTTTCATATTTTCTACTTTTCACATATTCAGTATAATTCTCACATTTTCAATGTAACTTATTTAGTGTAACTATGAAGTTGGCTAGATAAAAATTGGTGTCCAGGAGTGGTACTTCTTGGTCATATAGAAGCTCAATTTCTTTCTCTGTGTCTCTCTGTCTTTCTGTCTCTCTCTCTCTCTCTCTCTCTCTCTCTCTCTCTCTCTCTCTCTCTCTCTCTCTCTCTCTGCCTCTCTCACTGTCTCTTTCTCTTTTGAGAAATACCCATAATTATTTTCCCCAAAGGCTTGATCAGTTGACATTCGTACTAGCAGTGAATGAGAATTCTTTTCTACCCATGCATCTTCCCCAACACTGGTGTTTTATTTTTTTGTTTATATGTTTGTTTTTGATGCATATGCCTGATTTAAAGAGAAATGTGAGACAGATAATATTAACTATAATTTCAAAAATAAATTTATCCTTCAAAGAACAATCTTATATAAGACAAATTCCTAGTGAGTGGAAGAGCAGAAATTTTATAAAATTTTGATCATCTCAAGTACAATATTTTGTCTGTAATTAAAGTAGAAATACTTTGTTAAATGCTAGCAGATGGTTAGTTATTGATCATGTTCTTTGAAAGGGCTTTTTAAAGATTATTGAACATAGGTTATATATTAGATATATATATATTTGGGTAAATATGAATGTGTATAATTAAATATAACCAAATGTAAATATATAAAACATCGTAAGATTGATATATATAAAATAAGATTTAGTGTAAGGAGGGACAAAGATGTTCATATAGTGATAGTCAACTCTTTTTGTTTTTGTTGAGGTGATCTTAGCTTGAACTTTAGTGTGTATAATTTGGATATGTTGAACTATAGAGGTAATATGACCATATATAATGTAACATAACATAAAATCACATAACATAACATGACCCAACATAATATAACATAACATAACTAGAGTAAATATACTTGTTTTTGCATATCACTGAATCCAATATGATCCTCGATACTGCATATAGTCTTCTGAGCTTTTCAGGGGATGCTTATGATGACAAAGCCAGAATTTTCCCCTGAACACTGCAAAAATTGAAAAGGGAAAAATGAGGGGGAAAGTATGAACAAAGACATGAACATAGGGTAGATATTTATATAATATTTATTATTGTTATTTTTATATTTATTTGTTTGTTGGGGAGCCACACCCAGTGGTGCTCAGGGGGTCACTTCTGGCTCCAGGCTCAGAAGTCACTCCTGGCGGACTTGGGGGACAATATGATATGCCAGGTCTGCCACGTGTAAGACAAAAGCCCTTAGGAAGCAACTTCTGAATGCAGAGCCAGGAGTGACCCCGAGCACAGCCAAGTATGGCCCTCAAAACAAAACAAAAGAAAAAAGACAAATGTCCTACCCATTGTTCTCTCGCTCTGTCCCCAACGTGTTGGTATTTAATAAAAAAGATTAACAGTTGCTTTGTATATGTGTATATAACAGAGGGAAAGAACAGAAATAATTAAGAAAATAGTGCATGCTGTTTGAATGATAGATTCACATTCATTGAAATTCATGTTAAGGGCTGCAGTGATAGTCCAGTGGGTGAGCATTTGCCTTGCACAAGGCTGACCCATTTTTGATTCCTGGCATCCCATAAGGGCTCCCAGGTTTGCCAGGTGTGATTTCTGAGTTCAGATCCAGGAGTAAGCTCTGAGTGCCACCAGGTAAAGCCTCCTCTAAAAAAGAAACAAAAATACATGTTAAAACAAAATGTATGTTAGAATAAATTTTATATTAGAATTTAGCAAATATTCTCTTGTTATCAATAACAGCATTTACATAACATAATTTAGAATGATAGTTATGCTAGTATGTAGTAATATAAAATGTAAATAGTAATAAATAAATGTAAATGGTAAGTAAGCAGTAATAAAATTAGCATAAGATTGCCATAAATAGTAATGATCCAAGCCATCATGCTAAGTGCTCACTTTATGATTGGAATCAAACGCGCCACTTAAAATATGGTGACAGACCTTCAGTGATAAGTAAATAGAATTGATGGGGGAGCAGGAGTAGTAAAAAGAAAAAGAGAGTGAAGAAAGAAAGATTTGTCTAATGGTAAAATTGGTAAATTCAGAGCCAGGGAATTGGCACCTAGATCAAGGTGCTTTCCATGCAGTCAGTTTAAGTTCAATCCTAATGCACCGCCGTTGATCTCCTGAGCAACATCAGGAGTTATCCATAAGAACAAAGCCAAGAGTAAGTCTTGTGAACATCACTGGATGTGGCTTAAACACCTTTTCAAATAGATAAATACAGTTTATAAGATGCTCACGTCAGGTAAGAGAATGGCATCTCATGTGATGACCATGTTTCTGATATTTTTCACCTTTTCTTTTTAATTAAATCACTGGGATATACACAGTTCCAAAGTTGTTGATAGTTGAATTTTAGTTATTCATGTAGAAAATACAAAGTTGTACCAGAGGCAAGTTTAAAAGTTGAATGGCAAGCTCGGAATTGAACTTGTGCTGAAATAGTTTGAAGAAAAGGTGAAAGCTCCAAGAGAAGTTTAACTTGCTGTGTTAAGATGTGACAGAAGTTTGAGGATAAAGATCACTGTTAGGGATCTTAATTTGTATCAACAGGGTAATTAACAAATAATACAAAATAAAAAGATTTTGAGGAAAATTGATATTGGAAGGTAGTGCACAGCGAACAGTGTATATTTATGAATTAAGATAAGTTAGCTGATAACGAAACAAAAATAAAGCAGCTAGCAAGGTAACAATTTAGCTTTATAGGGAAGTCCAAAGAAAGGAATCAAGAAAGAAGAGATGGCCAATAATACTGATGTGAAACTTAGGAAAAATGGTTAACATAAGTTATTTCTCCAAAAGGATGTCTTTAGCATAAATAATGGCTCTATTTTCAATTTTGTGATATTATGTTGTTTTATATATATATACACATACTGGTTTTTGGAGCACTCCCTGCCGTGCTCAGTGGTTACTCTTACTTTGCTTTCAGAAAAACTCCTTGCAGGCACCAGGGACCGTATTGAGTGCTGGGGATCAAATCCTGTGTAGGCTGTGTGCAAGATAAATGGTCTACCTGCTGTGATATCACTCCAGCCCCCACATTATATTAATTTTTAGAATCTTAGAGTCTTAGGCTTCCACTGAGACTGTTTCTCTTGACGCTTGTTACATCATCAAAGTTGCTTGATTTTTATTCTCTTCGTTGTTATTATTATCAATATTGGTGTCTACAATGCGTACATTGTACAAAGCAAAGTTCTCAAAATTAGTTCTTAGATAATGCCCTACACCTAATATTTCATCTAGACTGTATTCTTCTTCTGTCATCCTAAGCAAATATTTCATTATTTTGTTTTTGTGGTTTAGATTATGACTTAATAATGTACTCAGCTTTAAAAATAAAATAGGAGAATGTATTTTTGCCTCAAATAATTTTTCATTTCTTTGTAAATTGATTCATGCTTCTCAGAAATTGATATTTCAATGGAAAATAAGGACCATCATATCTTAAATCACCATTATATCAGGCAAAATTTTATTTTTTTCACAATTCTCTTTAAATTTTTCTAGGCTTAAATTGACCCAGATTCTATTAAAATATCTTTGTTATAAAATAAGCACATTTTTGCTGTAAATAATAATCTTGATCAATATATTATACAGGCACTTCAAATTCTTTTTATTTATTTATTTATTTTTTTGATTTTTGGGCCACACCTGTTAATGCTCAGGGGTTACTCCTGGCTATGTGCTCAGAAGTTGCTCCTGGCTTGGGGGACCATATGGGACACCGGGGGATCGAACCGCGGTCCATCCAAGGCTAGTGCAGGCAAGGCAGGCACCTTACCTTTAGCGCCACCGCCCGGCCCCAAAAAGCCTCTGGCAACTCCTTCGAGCCGGAAACGAATCAAATTCTTTATATCTAAAACATACCATGTCCTTCTCACCAACCTGCTCATATATATCTTCTATCTGTCTGTTGTTCATTCATGTTAGAAACTAGAGTTCTTGTCTTCCACCATATCCTATCATAGAACATGTACAGTGAGTAAATTAATAAATCCAAACTAATATTGGGTTGAAGACCTATCATGTAGCTAATCATCAAAGCTTAAAAAAATTTAGTGAAGTATAATCCTTTATGTCAATTTTAGTGGCTGTGGGTAAATTGGAAGAGGCCATTGAAGTTAAAAAGTCATGGGTGTGAAACTACTAACTCTTTGATCATCATTTTGTTGGAATCTACCTTTTCTTGTTCTCTATTGCTTCATAGCACTAATAAGTACCTGAACTTTGGCATTTTTTGAGTATTTTGGATTTAGCTACTTTGAGGAAAGAACTTTGTTACATTTTACTGCTAGCACCTAAAACATTACATCCATAATATGAACATGCTTTATAAATTGCTAATTAAGAAACCAGATAGCTTTTATGGGGCAGTTTGGTTAGAGACTAAGTTGTTAATAAGAAATAAGGCTAATAGAAAGAGATGGTGACAAAACATGGAGAAATAAATGAAGAAATTGAAGATATATTCTGGATAGAATGTTAATTTAGATATAATAGTTAAAGAAGAGGAAGCATCTTCCACTCAATTTATGGAACAAAACTCTTGTTGAATTAGAGTTGCCACTAAATGAAATACTTGAGGCAGGAATTTAATATATTAATATAGTTGCAGACCCTCAACCTGACTGTCTTTCTGATAATACTGTGACTCTGTAAATGCTCTGTATGCCTAAATTCTTAGTCGTCTAAAAATGAAGGATAAAGTAATTCCCACTCTGTAATCTACATAACGAAGACGTAATGAAATCAAATGTTCAGTATTAGAACAGCATATTGTACACAAAAGAACTCAACAAAGATTACTATCGGGAAGTGTAAAGATTGAGTGAAAGATGAAGAATTAGTCTTTTCTTAAAGTTGTTTAATTATATTTCCAGGAACCAAACAAGTGTGTATGCCAAGGTAGTGTTTATAGTAAATGAATTTAAATTTTAGAAAAGAGTCTGAGGTTAGGGAAGCTATCCGGAATCATTTGAATATGAATAAATATTTTTTTTTACTTTTTGGGCCACCCCCAGTGATGCTCAGGGGTTACTAGATCTGTGCTCAGAAATCTCTCCAAACTTGAGAAACCATATGGGTCGCCGGGGATTGAACCAAGGTCATCCTGGGTTAGCCGCATGCAAAGCAAATGTCCTACCACTGTGCTATCGCTCCAGCCCAGAATAATTGATTTCTTTTTTTACTGTGTTTTGGATCACACCCATCTTGCTCAGGGGTTATTCTTGATTGTGCTAAGAAATTACTCCTGGCAGGATTGGGGGATCAAAATGGATGCCAGGGATCAAAATCCAGTCAGCTGCATACAAAGCCAATGCCCTACCTGTTGTGTTTTTTGCTCTGGCTCCAAATAATTGCATTTTTAAAGGATTTCAGTGCTAAACTTCCAAGAACACAAACACATTTAATTAAGTAAAGGAGTTCAAGAAGGAGAGCAGAGACATTTATGGGAATGGTCAGAGGAAGAACAATTGTACTTTCATGAAATCCTGTACTTTTTCTTTAAGTTCAAGGAAAATAAATACCATTTGGCTTGACATCTCATGAAAATCCAGGCAGTATAGCAAAGCCTCAGCAATCTTTCAGAATTATCAAGCACAAGCTTACCCATTTCCCCCTTAATTTATTTTAGTGACTTTCTTAACTGTTCACTTTATTTAAGCATATGAAGCTGTTTGAGGTATTTTGTATTAATATCCAAATAAACTTCTCCAGCTTTTTCCTTCAGTACATGTGAAATGCCTCCTGTCTCACATACACTTTATATCTGCCTTGACTGCCTAGTCCACAAGGTTAACTGATAACTGATAGTGGATCTGTCCATCTAAGCACTAGCATTTTCTGAAGAATTGGTATTCAGTGATATGGTATTCAGTGATATTCTTACTCAATGATGTCCATCCACTAGCCTATGTTGTCTCTTATTTCCCACCTCAGAAACATACTACATGAGATTGGACTTTTTCATCTTGTTTCCTGACCAATCCTCCTTTTTTTTTGGGGGGGGGGTCGCACCCAGAAGTACTCATGGGTTACTCCTGGCTCTATGTTCAGAAATCACTTCTGGCAGGCTCGGGGGACCATATGGGATTCTGGGATTCAAACCCCATCCTTCTGCATGCAAGGCAAATGCCCTACTTCCATACTATCTCCCCAGTCTCTGACCAATCCTCTTTCAGGACAATCTTCATGAGAGATGCTGAGCATTATTTGCATCCTGTGTTCCTCATATAATGTATGGTGACAAGTTTATGTTATGTGTTTGTAGAACTTTAAAATGTGGTTTCCAGATACTTGCTGTAGGGTTCTCTGAGAATTATTGGGAGTGATTTTTTGAGCACAGATTCAGGAGTAATTCCTGGGCATTGCCATATGTGGCTCACCAACCCAACCCACCCCTCTGAAAACAAAAGTGGATTTTAGTAATGCTAGATATAAGGTAAGTTGTAAGATTGGCACTATGGAACAATTGAATGATTCAAAATAGCAGAGAATATAATTTAGAGACAGGAATAAATCCTAAACAAGCCTTGAGCAAGCTCTGAGTAATCCCAGACTGCTGCTGGATGTGAGTCAAAATATAAATATAAAAGAATATAAAAGTATTAAGCCAATGATATATCTTTTGTGGCAGTTATATGACAACTAATTATATGGCAATAAGTTGGTTCAGATCTGAAATTTTTTGTTTGCATTTTTGGGCCATACCCGTTTGATGCTCAGGGGTTACTCCCGGCTAAGCACTCAGAAATTGCCCCTGGCTTTAGGGGACCATATGGGATGCCAGGGGATTGAACCGCGGTCCTTCCTTGGCTAGCGCTTGCAAGGCAGACACCTTACCTTTAGCGCCACCTCTCCAGCCCCGCAGATCTGAATGTTTTTTAATATGTCACCATGACATGTATCTTGATTTACATTTCTTCAATTCTTACATGTGTACATGAACTATAGCATTTTCACAAGATGTCTGGAAATAAAGGCCATAGCTCACACACTCTTAATATTTCTCAGGGTGATAATAAAGACACATGAAGAGTAGAAGAGGGATAGAGAAGTAGATCAACACACTGGAACACACGTTTTATCTACTGGAGGCCTGATTTCAATCCCTGTTATCACATGGCTCTCTAGTCATCATGAGGAATGACCATAAAGTCAGAAGTAGTCCTGACCACTAATAGGTGTGCTCCACAAACACTTTCTTCACAAAAGAAACCAAACAAGTAGAAGAATAGAATCTTTAAGCTCTTTTTAATTTATTTTTTGGTTTTTGGTCCACACTCTGTGACTCTCAGAGGTTACTCCTGGTTATGCGCTCAAAAAATCGCTCCAGGTTTGGGGGATCATATGGGATACTGGGGATCGAACCAAGGTCCATCCTGGGTCAGCAGCATGCAAAGTAAATGCCCTACCACTGCTCTATCACTCTGGCCTTAGAGTCTTTAAGTGCTTAGCCATTAAACTTTGAATAATAATTTTCAGTTTTAATTTTTGTTATTGAAGAAATATATCGGAAAATATTTCACAATTTTAGAAAACTTGGATTTTTTTAAGTAAATTAATCATACATTTGAATAAGTGATTCATCTGTAGTTTAAATTTTATGCCACTGTGGATTCAAAATGACATTTGCAACTTTTCTTGAAGATGGGAAGAAAGTTATACTTCTTTGTATATTAGATTTAATAACTTAATGGTTATAATGCAAAAAACATTGATCTATTTTTGTGATATACAGCTGATAGTTAAATTATTTTTCTGTCTTTCAAAGTTTTCAGACAAGTAGGAGTGAAACTACTGGTTATTTTGGCCCTTAGTATACTGGGGTCCAGTCCAAATCCTGTACTCATAAGTTTGTTCTTTGAGATTCATCAAATAATGATGAGTCATTAGGATTATAATTAATTATAATTATCATACTCAGATTCTTGGTCTTTTTTTTCTGAAATATCACATTTGGTGGTGACACAGTTGTTGTTAATCGTGGCAGGAGAATATGAGCTTACTGGAAAAAGTTTTTATTTTTTGGAAAAATTATTTTAAAGTGGTATCATTTTACCAAAAATGTTGATTCCCATGATTGGAATTCTCCAGGTTTATAAATCTTTTCTTATTCATTTCATTCAAATTTAAAAAATTTAAGACTATTTCTAGTGACACTGGTTGACAAAAATATATATGTTTTGATACAGGTTAGTTTGTACTATATTTACCTTTATATGCCCATATTTTTCTTATTTTTGAGAGAATTCATTAACTTTGTTCTTGCCTTCAAAACTTGTATAAATTGCTTAATTTTGCTGTAGTACTAAATTTTGCATATGTGTTTAAGTCATTAAAATATATATTTAGGTCTGTGTAATATTTTAGAAATTGCAAATACATTTCACATGTCAATCAGTACTGTGTTCATGGCTCAAGTAGCAGCAAGTTTATTTTAGATATGTACAATGCATACTCACAAGTTACCTAACATATACCTAATATATATTTTTATATCTACAGAGTATCAGTGCTTGTGGCATCTGATGTTATTTAGAAACAATAAAAATATTTGCCTGAAATTTATCTGACAAAATTGAATGTTTCTGGTGATGTGTTATTGAGTAAAAGAAATATTTTCCAAAATTGAGTGGCATGACATAAAAGGCAAAGTCACAGGTCGTGAGAATGTGGAAGGGTGTGCTGAATAGATAATGTTGCAAAAAAAAAGTGAGACTATTTAGATTTAAGTGCAAAAGTCTGTGAAATAAGACAGAGGCTTGATAACTTCCTAGAAACGTGAATACGTTTCCCTAAACCACTCGTCAGATTTTTCTTTTCTTTTCTTTTTTAAATTTAGTTTGTGTAAATTCTTTGTACCTAAGACAGATGTAAGTAATTGGTAAACTGCTTTATCGTGTCCAACTTGGAAGTGAATGGGAACTGCGGGGTAGAAAATGTAGGCTTGGGTAAGTAACCCAACAAGTCAGCAGCATTCTCTTTACAGAAAGAAACAAAGATAGCAGTAATTAATGACCCTGACTCTTTGCCAAAAAAGCTTTCTTCTGACAACTCCAACTTAATTAAAACTTAAGACATTTCAATGGCCTCCAAAAGCCCCTGATGGGGTGAACTCTTGCAGACTCGTGAGAAAATTTTGTAAATTAAAGGGAAAGATGTGTGTTACCACTAGTACCATGACTCTAATCCTTGACAGTCAAAGAATCTATTTAGCCTGAGCCTTTTCTTTTAACCAGCTCACACCTGCAGGCTTCCTGGCACTTCCTCTGCCCCAGAGAAGGCAGTTTTTGTGTTTTATGGAAGATCAGATAATAGGAGTCTTGCTGTTCTCTTTGTTTTTGTGCATTGTTCATTAGCCTGTGAGTGGTACAGCACACTTGATATGCTTGGCTGGCTCTGGAGTAGAGCATCGCCTTAAAGCTTTAGGTGGTGGAACATAGAGTGAAGATGGGTTAGGGGGGGGAAATTTTAAGGTTTCTTTTTTAGTTCCTGTTGTTGTTGTTGTTGTTTTTTAATGTGAAAATGGTTCAGACTCACAGTTGATGGGGTAGCCTGAAAGGCTGTGCCCTGCTGTTCTTCACACAGTCAAATAATAAATGATGTTCTGTCCTAGACAGCGTGGATTTGAGATCCAAGGAAATGTTTTGTTAAATAACCTCTGCTCCTTTCATTGGTGCTACTTTTTAAAATTTACTCGACTCACCAAACATACTGATTCCCTGTTGGTAAGGGAAGAAGGCATAATCTGTTATACAGAAAATCATATGCGATTTATATTAATAAATATATCAATGATTGAAATTTGAAAATTAACATTGGTTGAATACTCATTGGGGTGAAAGCTTACTTGTAAATGAGACAAAAAGTTCGGTTTCTCTTCCCTACATCTTGCAAGTATTTTGCTGTGTTGCAATTTGTGATCATTGCGACACTAGCTATCCCCTCCACCATACAGTCTCTCTCCCTCTCTCTGTCTCTCTGTGTCTCTGTCTCTGTCTCTCTCTTTCTCTCTCTCTGTCTCTCTCTGTCTCTCTGTCTCTCTGTCTCTCTGTCTCTCTCTGTCTTTCTCTGTCTCTGTCTCTCTCTCTGTCTCTCTCTCTGTCTCTGTCTCTGTATCTTTGTCTCTCTCTCTCTCTCTCTCTCTCTCTGTCTGTCTCTCTCTCTCTCTCTCTCCTGTCTTCTTCTGCCTCTCCCTTCTCTCCTCTGCTTTCTGCCCTTTTTCTTCTCCCCTCTCCCCTTCTCTCAAATCCAGTGGACAAAACCAGAGAGGGTGGGTCAGTTTGGAGATTACACCTTCTTTTTTGGACCTGTTTTAAGACTGGTTTAATTGAAAGAAACAGGACCATTCCTGTTTAGATACAGACTGAAGTGTCTTTAAGTGCTCATATGAAGGAAAGGAAAACTTGTCTTTAGGTACTTAAGGATGTCATCTTCTGGAACTTTCATGTCTTGTTTCCTGAGGTAAAAAAGGTAGCATTTGGAGGTGATGAGCCATAACTTACATGAGTTATGCTTAGTTAGTTTTTCTAGGATTGGGAATGATCAGAAACTTATCTTTTATTCCCCAAACTTTTGGGAATAAACTATGTTTTAGAATACATCATCTTTCACATGACAAGAAAA
>NC_064857.1:20078753-20098753 GCF_024139225.1 Suncus etruscus | reverse complement strand
AGTAAAGAGATTTGTTTTGTACTATTTAATAGGGAAATGATCACAAGATTAGAAGTAAAACAGACAGATTTTCATTAAGAATGTTAGCATTCAGTTGGATTCCATAAAGTCTATTGAGTCTAATTCAACATGTTTAATTTAAGACATCACCAGTGGTAATCAGATAGGGATTTTGGAAAACAATTTATTCCATTTGAATGGAATTTCCATTTTACTAACTGTAATCTCAAATATGTAAATGGTAGCCAAAGCTGGATATGATGCTTCAGTTAAGAATTTTTTTTTTTTTTGCCCATTGTTTCTTCTAGCATCTTCTTGCCAAATCTTCTGGAGTGCTTGTAATTTCCTCTGTACAGAGCCCAACAGGCTCATCAACAGCAGAAGGTAAACATAATAGATGTGAGGAATTTCTGGAGATTTATGAGGGTTAGTTTTTTTTTTTTTGAAATGTACACTCTGTCTGGCTATGCTAGTACACGACCACATGTGGACTCTATGAATTGAAAATGTTATAAATGGGGCATCATTTACCCCTGGTTAAGAAAAAGGTTTAGGAACAAAAGATGAGAGGTTTTTTTTTTTGTATGTGTGTGCAAGTATTTAAAGGTTGTTGGCTTCTGAATTATAGCTATGCAGTGGAGATGAAAAGAAATAGTGAATACTTTAAACTTCAATAATTAATCTGGGAGTTTGATATGGATTCATTTTCCTTTGGTTTAAACACATTACAATTTTAGTTTTCTATACCTCCTTAGAATTCTTAGCTTTTCATTTATAATATTAAGACTGGATATCTGTACATAGGCTTCCAGACAACTTCTAACAAAGACTATTGACATTGCTGACATTTGGCGTGATGTACTGCCAAAAAGGAAATTAAAAAGTACAAGCCATTATCCTAAAGACCATCTGTTTATGAACATAGTCAATTTTATATTACTTTGTTGAGCATAAAAACGACCCCTGCTGGAGGACAGAATATGCTTCTCATAATTATTTTAGTTTCATTGCTTATTAAAATGATCTTTTAACTTTTTTTCCGGACTCTGTTGATATTAATTAATCAGTTTTAATGCTCTTATATCTCAGGCTCCAGAGCAAATATTGCTCTTCTGTATTTGGCATTTCTCCACATCTTTTCTTATCCACATATCTTGCTAGAAGAGGCTAGTACAGCATTAGCAGAAGAGTTCAGAGAAGACCCTTATTCCTGCCATTGTTTATCAGTAGGCCTGTCTAATGGAGGTTAAAATCATGGATGCAATTTTGTCCTGGTCTCTCGAAATGGCATCATTTGTGAGGACTTACATAATGATAGCATGGATCTTATGGAGGTAATTATTACTAAGAATATAACTTTAACCAGAGTCACCTTACAAAGAGCAGTGGAAAAGGAAGAAAGGCAGTCTTATAACAAAAGCATGTTTTAATAAAAGCTTGCCTGA
Organism: Suncus etruscus; assembly: GCF_024139225.1. Taxonomy (NCBI): domain Eukaryota; kingdom Metazoa; phylum Chordata; class Mammalia; order Eulipotyphla; family Soricidae; genus Suncus; species Suncus etruscus. The sequence continues at coordinate 20,097,308 of NC_064857.1, read as the reverse complement.
GTTTGGAGATGAGCATCTCTTAAAGAGTTGTTCCATGATGCGTTTAAAAATCAACAGATCTTGCTCACTTACATCATGGTTTTGTTTCTCCTAAATACTGTTGCTCTCAGATCTTCTAATAATAGTATAATTTTTGCTTAAATTTGAAATTATAATCATTTAAATAGAAGTTAACAGAAATAACAAGAATGTTCTTCATTACTTTGATTTGTAAAAAAATACTGATTTCATTATCTCTTCCCATACAGTTAACTAGACAGGCTAAAATTTGAAAAAGTGAATGTTTCCTATTTTTGCAGTCCTTTATAATGTATATATAAAATATGTACCTTAAAATAATTATAGTAAAACTATGAGAATAATAGTAAAGGCAAAATCTTTCTAAACAGAGTGAAAAATAGCCACCACTGGAATACAGCATTCAATGTTAATGGAACCAAAATATTATCTTCAAATATAGGCATTTGTTTAGTTTTAAGATAATTTTTAGAAAAAAGGCAAATAGTCACTTTCTCCTCCTTAAACTTCATTCACGTGAGACTTTTTGATTTTCTATATGGTAATTTTAATTCAAATATGTTAAAAATTATAGATGAACTATTAAACAATATGGTATTTATTGTTTTGTAAGCTTAATATGTTTTGCACATTTGTGGTTATTTTGGGTGAAGGTTTAGTACCTAGAATCCTCCTCTTGTCTCTGTAAATAATGTACAGAAAGCTAGGTAATAACAATGATGTTAATCCAGCTTTTAAAAATAATCAGTCATCTGTGCATATAATATTTATGTTATTATCTTTGCAAGTTTCTCTTTTAAGAACCATTCTTTATCTACCAAATTTCATTTTTGACAAATGAGATTGGATTACCAAGTCACAGCTGTGTAAGCCAGTTGATGTATTGCTGTGGGATTGATAATTCATAAAAGTCCAAACTGTTTGGGGGTAAAAATCTTTTAGATAGGAGAAAATATGTCTGCCTGCTAAATTTTTTTCTCATTTCTGTTATCTAAGTTTACTAGGTTTAGACTAGTTATTGACGCAGTAAATTTAAAAAACAATGTTGATACATTGTCAATATTAATGCAGATGACAGACCAGCACTGGTTCCTAATGTATATAAGAACAAGTAGTTTTTACCTTGATACAGAAAGGCAGCCATGTGTGAGATTTAATATACATCCTAATCTGTCTTGTCATTGCTCTAGCCATGGATGATGTGCTAATGTGAGGCCACCATTTTCTTTTTCTCCTTGCACAATGCAGTAGATGTCTATGAATGACAGTCTGTCTCTACTCTGTAATTATTCCGAGGACAGTTCGAAACACTGTAGGTTACCTTTAGACTTTAAGGCTCTGATTTATTTAAACATGCATGCAACATGTAATTAGCAAAAATAAGTATCCTTTGAAGGTCAATTCTTAGAATACTGTGAATTATTCTTCTCCCCAAAATTCTCGAAGTAATTTTATTAAATGCTGATTTGACTGGGGTTCCTGTGTTTTTTTCTAAGACTATATATCATCTTAAAAAAATGTACTAATGCATTTTATAATTAGGTTACTCTATATTCTTTTATTTGAATGGTATTAGTATCATTAGAGTGACAATATTTAACAAAATATTATGTGAAATACATGTTACAGAGGATATTAATTAGAGATTTTCATTTATAATAAAGGCCAATATTTAAATTTAGGACTATTATTTTATTCTAGGACATAAATTTTAATCATCAGGACCATGTAAAGCTCTATGTCTCCAGAGTAATTTTTATAATGAAGGAAATTGTAATGTTTATGAGACTATGAGTCAAATAAATTTTATTTATATGAGGCAGCAATGGAGTTGAAAATTTGTATATTAATTACAATAGTTTTAGGGTATTCTAGATATTTTATACTTAATTTTGAAAGGTTTTCTAAACAGTACTGCAACTACAGCACTCTGTAAAGTAGCCTGTGTGTTATCCCTCCATAATAGAAATTAAAAGCAATGATAAAGTTTTGTTAGTCCATTTTTGCTTGCAAATATTACTTGGGGAAGCCCCCTACCCATTTTTTTTTTAGAATAAGTATTATAACTTTGCCTTCCTACTTAAGTTTCCTACAAGTGGCTCTTCTTTTCTGAGGGTTGTTATATAAAGGCTAAATTGTTACCTTATGTTTTCCTTGGGTAGGTTTGTGACCACTGACAGTTATAATTTACAAAAATTACAATGATTATGCACATTAACATAGTTGATTTCAGCTATTATTTTTATTTGAAATACAAAGACTTTCAGTGACTCCTGGACATTAAGATCTTGTCTAAGGGTGCCAAGTGACGTGAAGAATTGAGGCTATTGTTCAAAGAATGTAGACGAAGGTGGCATGTATTTCCCAATTAGAGAATTCTGATGCAAATGGTTATTAGCTTGAATGCTTTTTCATTTGTTTTTTTCTTTCATGTTCATATTTGTCTCTATTTTATTTCAGTTTAAGTAGTTGAAATTGTGTTAAAGATTATAGTACTGCTATGGAAAATCATTAAATGCAACCACCATCAAGTGTCAACGACCCTCTATCACTGTCAATATTTCACCTTATTTTTTTTTGCTTTCTTTTTAAAAGGCTTTTGCTACAAAAATCATTTTCAATGGTCAGCATGTAAATTCATATTTGTATTCTAAATCTGCACTCAATCATCATTGGTCATAACAATGAAGGCAAATATCTGTTCATTCTTTAATTCCTCTTCTCATTTTATTTTCCAACAACTCTATATTAACAACAACAATAAGTACTATTATTATTCCTGCTTTGTTCACCAGGAAACTGAGGTATGAGAAGTTAAGCCTGTCTTCAGACTTACACAACTCCATTCCCCCGGTAATATGTTGGTGGTATGAAAAGCAGTGTGGCTCAGAATCTGATCAATACTGAACAGTGCTTTATAAGAAAGAGTAGGAAATAAAAAAGAAAATATAAAATTTGAGACAGAATTTAGCATTTCTGTTATAATAGCCTGCCATTTGTAATCAAGGATGTCATTCTCTTCTTCCTTTGTTCTTCACTGTCATTCTCATTGGAAAAACAACCACTCCCATAATTATAATTTAGCTAATTTCACTAATATAATAGTCACTTAATAGTATTATCATTAAAATTTATATTGTCATGGGTTATCTAATAAAGCTCAAATATTGAGGGCCATTCATTTTTTGAGTGTTTTGGATATAGAGATATTATGGAGTTTTATTTTTATTTTACTTTTTAGTGAAGTAAAAATATTCACTTTCTTTGCGAGGTAAAAATAGTGTTATTGAGGGGCTGGAGAGGTAGCATGAAGGTAAGGCATTTGCCTTGCATGCAAAAGGATGGTAGTTCAAATCCCAACATCCCATATGGTCCCCCGAGCCTGTCAGGAGCAATTTCTGAGCATAGAGCCAGGAGTAACCCCTGAGCGCTGCCAGGAGTAACCCCCCCCCCAAAAATTTTTTTTTGTTTCATGGAAACAAATTTACTTGGAGAAATGTGAGGGAAGAGAAAATTATAGATACAAAAAGAGAACTTGATCTTCTCCAGTGTGGAAAGAGCTCCCTGTGAACTTTTAACACATAGTTAAGCTTATACTATCTTTTTTTCTTACAATTAACAAAAATACCATGTAAAAATGCATACATGGTAAGCAAAGATTCTGATTTCAAAAAACTGTCGAAGTGTTTTGGAGACGTCACTAGTGCAATTTGACTGAAATAAACGGTACAATTAAGAAGCAATGTTGAAAAATATAAATGAGTTTCAGTCAGACTTAGGAAATACTCATTGACTATTACTATTAATTACGAGAAGGCTATTTATGAACTCCTAATAGTTTAGAATTATTAAATGTCTACTAAGACATTCACTAAACAACTTCTACGTGCGAATCATTCTTCTAGCTACTTTTTGCATATAAGCTCAATTATTCCCTACAGTAATGGTAAATGGGGGTATCTTATTTCTCTTTATAATGCTATAGTATTAAATTGTTATTTTGCAAGTTAATGTGACATAGAACTAAATAACCTTCCTAATTTTGGGGGTATTTTTTGGTTTTTTTTTTTGGCGGGGTTATGGTTTGGGCCACACTCGGTGATGTTCAGGGGTTACTGCTGGCTATGTGCTCAGAAATTGCTCCTGGCTTGGGGAACCATATAGGACACCTGGGATGGAACCAAGTTCCATCTTGGGTCAGCCACATGCAAGGCAAGAGCCCTACTATTGTACTATTGCTCTGGCCCCAACCTTCCCAAATTTATACTAGTAATAACTATCAGAAATCATGGAGACCTAAAAAGTTTGAAATATTAACATTAAGAAAAGAGGGGTTTAACAGTAATTTAGTCTTTCCTAGACAAATAGCCTTATTTCTTTATTTCTTTCCAATACAAGTTGGACAACACATAGACTTCCTAATGTCTTCACCTTTATTATTCATATTGCCAGATTCATCAGTGCTTTTTCCTTAATAAATCAGTGTATCTTTTTATACACCAATATTCTGTGCTCTTTCCTCATAATCACAACCATTGTTGGAGTTTTTTTTTTTCAGTAATTTTACGAGTTGCTGTATCACACAACTTAGCACTCAAGATAATTATTATTTTTTATTTATTTTTAATTTGTTTGTTTTCTGTTTGAGTTCATACCTAGCAGTGCTCAGGGCTTAAATCACTCTTGGAGATGTTTCTGAACCATTTGCAGTGCCAAGGATAGAACCTGAGTCTACTAAATGCAAACAAACTCCTAGTACTATGTTCCTAGCCCCCCTGAATTTTATTCTTGTTAACTGATATATTTTAATCTTGTTTTAATCTAGATTCTATTATTTTAATACATCTTTTTTCTTAAAATATCTTGTACGGGGACCGGGCGGTGGCGCTAAAGGTAAGGTGCCTGCCTTGCCAGCGCTAGCCTTGGACGGACCGCGGTTCGATCCCCCGGTGTCCCATATGGTCCCCCAAGCCAGGAGCAACTTCTGAGCGCATAGCCAGGAGTAACCCCTGAGCGTTACTGGGTGTGGCCCAAAAACCAAAAAAAAAAAATATCTTGTACTTTATTCAATTTACAATAGAGAGGCTGCTATATCAATGCTTTTGGTTTCTATCTTAATTTTAGTAAGGTAGACCCTGAGCATTAAAATGCAATTTAAGGGTAGATATAAGTATATGATACCTAACTAGTTTAAAATAGAACTTGGGGCCTGAGCGATGGCATAGTGATAGGGCATTTGCCTTGCATGCTACTGACCCAGGACAGACCATCACTGTTGGATCTCCTGGTGTTCCATATGGTCCCCAATCCGGCAGCGATTTCTGCTGAGCATATAGCCAGGAGTAACGCACACACACACACACACACACACACACACAAACCCACAAATAAATAAATAAATAAATAAACAAATAAATAAATAAAATAAAAACCCCAGAACTTCATGGGCTAGAAAGGTAGTACGTTCGGCCGGGGACTTATCTTGCATGCAATCAATCTCTGGCATCCCTCAAGAACCTTGAGTACCACCAGGTGTAATTCTATGTGTAGAGCCAGGAGTAACCCCTGACCATTGCTGGGTGTGGTCCAAAACAAAGTGAAAACAAAACGAAACAAAACTGACTTTCTCTTAACTTGATACTGTTTAGAAGTCATTTATCAGAGCTGCTAAATAATATCCAAATAGATAATATTTGATTATCAAAAGACATGTTTTGATAGCTGAAAATACAAATGAAAAAGTGAAATAATGTAAATTTCTCGGTTTGTACTATATAAATGAATTACTTGACTTGATCATTATTAGGGTGCTGCTTTCTTTTCGATGAAAATAATCATATATTTACAATTATTTACTGTCAATATTAAATTTGCAATTAAATAAGATGACCTGATAGTAATTCTTCCAAAAAGTATTTGATATAAGTGAACTATATCATGTCTTAGAAAGTTGATAACGAAAGTATTTATATTTCATATGTAGGTAAACAAAGAAATCAATCAGCTCAGTATTAAGCATCTTCTGTTATTGCAAAGTATTGGCTCATCATAGAATAAATTGATACATAAATATAAAAGTCCTCAAAAGAGCAATCAGATGCTTTTATTTTCCCCAAAATTCATGACTGGATAAGTGGGAATTAATATAAAATAGCATACCAACAGACTGTTTTGACTAGCTACAAGATGGTAAACAAACATTTTGGATAAGTTCTGTCATTTGATTATGACATAATAGAGCAATTTGAAAGAAACATTTGTGTGAAGTGCTCTAATGGGGAAGCATGGAGCAAAATTACCAAAGATAATGAGGGAGGCTTAGAGAATATCTGGGTTGCACAAAAATAGTATTTTGTCAAGAAAAAACAATGCACATATCATAGTAGGCAATTTTTTCTATATTCCTACATTAATAAAGATAATTAAATGACTACAGAATATCATTTTCACTTTGTGCTGTGAAGATAGGATATTTAGCCTTTTTGTTTGTTTGTTTTTGTTTTCATTTTGGGTGGCACTCGGTGGCGCTCAGGGCTTACTCCTGGCTCTTCACTCAAAAGTCACTCCTGGCAGGCATGGGGGACTAGATGGGATGCCCGGACCACCATCTCTTTGAATCAGCTGCTTGCGAGGCCAATGCCCTTCCACTGTACTATCTCTTTGGCCCCAGCTTTTACCCAATTTAAATTGATTTATGTACTCAAAATGAGTATTTCAGGGCCAACACAGGTCCATGGGTCAGAACTGTTTAGTTTATTCATCTTAATTAATCAAATTAGCTAGATAATTACCAGAACTTCATTTCAATTGTGGATTTAAGATCTGAATTATCTTGATTAATTTGTTCAGAATTTTAAAATTTTAATTTTTATGCCATTAATGGAATTCAAAATAGTGTTAAATTATTTTAGAAATAATAGACCTTTCCATTGGTGTCTTTGTTGTCTGTCAGATAAATAGGTATGTGCATATCTATTTAGAAATATAATTTTTCAAAATATAATTCACAAAATTTTTAACAGCACCTTTGAGATAACAGTTTAAAAATAAGTATTTGGGGCCCGGAGAGCTAGCACAGCGGCGTTTGCCTTGCAAGCAGCTGATCCAGGACCAAAGTTGGTTGGTTCGAATCCCGGTGTCCCATATGGTCCCCCGTGCCTACCAGGAGCTATTTCTGAGCAGACAGCCAGAAGTAACCCCTGAGCACCGCCGGTTGTGGCCCAAAAACAAAACAAAACAAAACAAAAATAATAAGCATTTGGATTTCTTTATTTAAGAACTATTTTGAAATGATATGCCAACAACTTTTCCAAAATTTTTCTTATTAATATGTAATTTATGTAATGATAGGTAAATGGTTTAATGATGTCTATTATTTACATATTGAAATTTTTGGAAAAGTTGCTATATATATTTGGACATATTTTTTGTAAATTATTTCTATATAATTATGTAAAAGAGAAAGTAGTGTTATATAATAAAACTTGTCTTGGACTCTTTTATAATATGATTTATTTATGGCCACTTTGTTTAGGCACTATTTATTTTAAATGTATTAAATAATTAAGTTCAACACAGACAAATTGTGGAGAAAAGCATTCTTTCTCTTCTATTTTATTTTAAGAAACAGACACAAGCATTAGTTTGTCAATTTCATTGACAAATTGAGAAATAAAGGTAAAACTTTTATATAAAATTATTCTTTGCATTCTTGATTATTTTCAAGTTACCATAATAAAATTTTATTGGGGCCTGAGCGAGAGCCCAGTAGGTAGGATGTTTGCCTTGCATACAGGGATCTGATCCCTGGCATCCCATGTGGTCCCCGGAGCCTGCCAGGAATGATTTCTGAGTGCAGAGCCAGGAGTAACCCCTAAGCACTAATGGGTGTGGCCCAAGAAAACAAAAAGGCAAACAAATAAATTTTTTTATTAAGGTTGACATAATTAACACATAAAATGTTAATAAATCAAAGTATTCTGATGTTAAACACCTAAAACTTTAAGTTTCTTATAAGAAACATTACTTTTTCCAATGTCTTTATATAAGGAGTTATGAGAAGATAAGAGATAGTATAGTGAGTAGGATAGTAGAGTTCATGTGCATGTTCTAGTACCTAGCCCTGACAGAAGTGATCTCTGAGCACTGAAAAAAGAATAAGCCCTGAGTACCACCAAGTGTGTACCAAACAGATGTGAACACACACACACACACACACACAAATACACAAAACAAAATAACTTGAGACACCACTACATTTAAATTCAATAGTTAATATTAATTTTAATCTCTACAAATAAACAAATAACAGTAGTCATTTTTCTCTTGGCTAGCTACTGGGTATGTGCAATTGTGTGTGTGCCACAGGTGATTTAGGAAGGACGTATAGGACAACCCCATTTTAAGTTTATCAATATGATTCCCAAGTTAGAATAAGTCTGCTACCTTTTTTGTCCCCTTTGTGTTTCCATATAGCTTCACTTAAGCACAGGCTAGTTCTCTGAACTAGAGAAAAAATTTTAAAGGGACTGGGAGGCCTACACCTTGCAGGTTTGCTTCTTTGTTTGTTAGTTTTGATTGACTCATTTATCTTAGAATTTTAAACAGGGCCCGGAGAGATAGTACAGCAGTGTTTGCCTTGCAAGCAGCCGATCCAGGACCAAAGGTGGTTGGTTCGAATCCCTGGTGTCCCATATGGTCCCCCCCGTGCCTGCCAGGAGCTATTTCTGAGCAGACAGCCAGGAGTCACCCCTGAGCAACGCCGGGTGTGCCCCCCCCCAAAAAAAAAGAATTTTAAACAAAAAATCTCAGATGAGGCTTTTTGCTTAATATTTCATTGCGATTTATGAATACAAAGAAAAATCAATAAAGATTGGAACTGTTCTGATAAAAATATGACAAAAAATTTTATATCTTCTCTTTGTTAAAAAAAATAAGGTTATTTATTTCCTTCCTGTTTATTCAAATAATTTTTGAGCCCCCAGATAGTTGTCTAAATATCTGGAGCTTGAAGCTACTACTTTACAAATTATTGTAAATTTTTGTATAGTTCACACTGGACTGGTGGGTCTGGCCTTTTGGATGTTTATTACATACCGTCACTATCTCTGCTGTGTCCTCAAATATGAATTATTTCAAAGATAACCACTAATTCTATGTGTTTTGAATAAATAATTTTGGAGAGGCAGATATAATTCTTGTGGTTTTAAGAAGAAATTTTGAATTACACTATATAAAACTGCAGATAAAAGTAAATATTTACATTTGGTTGAAGATTATAAGTAATATTTAGATAGATCTAACCAAAAACGTTGAGGGTATATTTGTTTCTGCAGATATTTTTGTTATGTATAAATGTTGGGGCATTTTTCCTTTGTATAAAATATTGAATGCATTTAAAGAATGTAGGTAGAGGAAGAAAAATGACATCTCCATTATATGTGTATATAGAAAACAGAATTTTAATACCAGTATTTCATTTTTTAGTTTTTAGTGTTCTCTTTCTTTCTTTCTTTCTTTCTTTCTTTCTTTCTTTCTTTCTTTCTTTCTTTCTTTCTTTCTTTCTTTCTTTCTTTCTTTCTTTCTTTCTTTCTTTCTTTCTTTCTTTCTTTCTTTCTTTCTTTCTTTCTTTCTTTCTTTCTTTCTTTCTTTCTTTCTTTCTTTCTTTCATCTCTTTGTTCTCTCCTTCTCCTTTCTTTTATGTTCCTTCCTTTCTTTCTTTATTTTCTTTTCTTTTCTTTTTCTTTGCTATATCTGGCTAGGCATAGGGCTGGGTATTCCTATTTGAATCCAGTAATCAATGCTTGGGGACTATATGGGCTATGAGGAATAAAACTTGGTTTAGACATGTACAAGAAAATAAATCTAAACATAAGTCAGAGTGATAGTTCACTGTGTAGGGTACCTGCTTTGCACCTGATAAACTTTAGTTCATGCTGGGAAACTTATATTATCCCTTAAGGACCTCAAGGAGTAATTCCTTAACGCAGAGCCAGAAGTAACCTTTGAGCATCACCAGGTGTGATCCCAAAATAAAACAAACAGAAAGGAGCCTTCAAACTGTAGACTAGGATTTTTTTGACTCCAAAGTATTACGTTTAACCTAGAAAAATCATATAACATTTGGGAGTGTTTCTATTTTCTCCTCTGCACATTGAACATTGTAGCACAAATACTTTAACATCTAAAATCCTGTGATTAGCACTTTACTTTATTAAAATATTTAAGATTTACTATGTATTAGAGTCAAATATTGGACTGTGAGAAACTGTCCTTTACACACAAAAACATTTTACCAGTTAATATATTTATGTCATATACATAATGCAAAAATATGACAATATCTACCTTTTATCTTTTTAAAAATATTAGAATTTGTGTATATAATGTTGACTTATTTTTTTAGTTTTTAAAATATCTTAAAAATTGGGTCTGGAGTGATTTATATTGAGTAGGGTGCTTGCCTTAAACAAAATTGACCTGCAATTGATTCAAAGTATTCCCCCCCCACTTTTTTTTTTTTTTTTTGGTGTTTTGGGCCACACCTGGCAGCATTCAGGTTACTCAGGGCTCTATGTTCAGAATTTGCTCTTGGCTCTGGGACCATACGGGATGCCAAGGATCGAACCTGTGTCTCTTCTGGGTAAGCCGCGTGAAAGGTGCTTTGCTACCACTCTGGCCCCTAGCTTCCCATTTTGTACCCTAAACACTACGGGAGTGATTTTTGAATACTCTATGAGTAACCTCTGAACATCACCCAGGTAAGACCCAAAAACCAAAAGAAAAAAAAAATCTGGAAATTTGATTATAAAGGTGGTAACCTCTATTTACTTACCCAAAAAGAAATTTTTAGAATTGCCTGAAAATGCTTCCCAAACAATGCTGTATTTCCAGGGTTCTATTCCCACCTGAGTCATTCCAGCATGAAAAGTGTTTCTGTAATATAACATCAGTAAGAAACCGTGAGATAAATACACTATCAATTCATGATGTGCAAGTGTTTCCCTTAGGCGAGGGAAGATCAGAAAACCAGGAATGGATTCATGCCAATAGACTTTAGTATTCTGAAGTCCAGTAATTAGTAAGCTGTGCAGGTGTCTTTTAAAACTGAAAATAAATCTTGGCCTCTCTTTTGAATATTACTTTGCAAGTTCTGTGCCTCCAGGGGTAACAGAAAATAACTCCAAGATTAATTACCACAAAGACTTATTTCCAATAAGAAATTTAACAGTGTTCTCTTTATATGAATTTATTTTTTGTGTTATTGTTAATATAGTTCCTAATAAGTAGAATCGTTTAAGCATTCTAAAAGGCCACTGGACAAGACTGGTACTTTTTTGATGAAGAGAACTATTATAGAAAGATACATAGCTTGTGATTCTTTGGTTGGTCTGATGTCATTTGTCCCCAGATTTGTCTGCTGTAGATTTTTTTATTTTAGGAGTTTTTTTTAAATACACACACACACACACACACACACATATATATATATATATATATAATCTTTATTTAAACATCATGACTACAAACATGATTGTAGTTGGGTTTCATTCATAAAAAGAACACCCTCCTTCACCAGTGCAACATTCCCACCACCAATGCCTTTAGAGTTTTAAGAGTACAGAAGTGGGCAGGAGGGAAGGAGGGATAGCACAGCCATAGTGCATTTGCTTTCACCCTACTGATCCATGACTGACCTAGGTTCAATCCCTGACATCCCATATGGTACCCCAAGCCAGGAGCAATTTCTGAGAGCATAGCCAGTAGTAACCACTGAATGTCAACGTGTGTGGCCCCCCAAAAACAAACAAACAAAAAATACAGAAAAAAATAAAGAGTACAATGTGCTCTGGGCTCTACTGTATACTGGTTCTTCAGTGTAGTAACTAATCGTAGGTAAACTTTTCTACCTTAGAATTTTCTGCAATGATAAAATATAAATAAGTGTATTTTCCAATTTTCAGCTTAAAAAAAAAAAGAGTGACATTTCTCTTAGCTTCTGTGTCTGTTTTTTTTTTTTTTTTTTTTTGACACCCCTGTCATTAACTGTCATTTTCCTTTAAATATACAGTGAATCTGAAAGGCCAGCTCTACATCACATCATTTCAGATTAGGGGCAGTTCTTTTGAGTTGAGGACTGTTTAGGTGTCAGAAAGAAATCCCTGACCTCTCTGGAAGCACATCGCCTCAGGGCCTTAATTAGCACTGACTCCAGGCTTTACTGAAGAGAGCACAAAGGAGATCACATCATTTTTCTACTTAGGAAGTTAGTGTCTGACCTAATAACTTGTCCAGGCTTGCAGGACACTGTAACCACACAATAACAATGGGCATTTTTCCACGGGCTTCTGCTTCATGTGAAGTATACAATAAGGCATAGAAAGAGATGGAATTATGGTTACCTCCCCAGGATCATTTTCGAGTTTCCTCTGTCTTTTATTAGAGGTGAAGCAGTGATTGCTTTGAGAAAATGACAGGAATATAGATTTCCCCAAATCTATAGGCCCTTAAAATCATCTTAAAGCTGTGTGTGTGTGTGTGTGTGTGTGTGTGTGTCTGTGTCTGTGTCTGTGTGTGTCTGTGTGTGTGTGTGCTATAAGGCGTTTATATCATTTTTAAACGATAGTCTGTTTTTAAAAGTCTGGACAGTTTTCAAAGTGAAACAAAGTATGATTTTGTGTTGTTTCTTTGGCTGCACCCGGAAGTGCTCAGGTCTGTCTCCTGACTCTTGACCAGAGGTATCACTTTTGGGGCCTCTAGGGCCATCTGGGGTACCAGGGATTAAGCCCGGCTTGGCTGCATGCAGAGCCGCACCCTACCTGCTGTATTATTTCCCCAGTCCTTGAAACAAAAGTATTTTTATATTGGAAATTCCAACTTGATTTCAGATTAAAGATAGCGTGTCCTGGTACGCAGTCATATCTTTTACAAATAGACTCATTTTAAGAAGCATTTTACTTGTAGCCTTTTATAATAACTGCAGATGAACTTTTGGTGATGGGGTGCCTGCTGTAAATATGATTTTATTTTTCCCACCTTTCCTAGGATCAGAAGTCTTAGAACCCAGTATGTTTTACAATTTGTGTGGACTCTTCGCAGAGACCACAGGTTAAAAATAAGCTCTGCATATAATTTCATATTAACTCCTTTTTTCCTTTATGTCTCTTCCCCCCTTTATTTCCTGCCTTTATTGAGAGCCTAATCTTGGTGGTAATATTAAAATCTTTACTGTTAAACGAGAACAAATAAAAAATAAACAGAAGATGAGGAGAAAAATAGAGATGAGAATGAGTACATAAGACTATTTTGATTAGTAAAGCTCTTTAAAAATCACTACCAGAGTAATTAATAAACTCTACTTCAAGTTGATCCCCTTGATGACCGCTGGAGCCTTCTTTTCTGAGTGATAAACACCACTGGCATTTTAAGTATTTTATGTTTTTATTTTAACAGAACTCTCTATTTTACTGATGTCTCAGTTACTTCTGTTAAAAACACAACATCTCAGAAGTTTTAGAGTGGGCTATAAATATTTATATGGAATTGAAGTTGGCATGGAATGATTCTAATTTAAATACCTTCTATTCGGTTTAATGATAATTTCTCCCTGTAGCTAGGAGGTTAGAATTTTCTGCAATGATAAAAGATAAATAAGTGTGTTTTCAAATTTTCAGCTAAAAATATGTGAAATATTTTTTCTTTTTATTATAGTTGTACTGGCAGGTTTTATGTCAGTTTGTCCTTAGAAAATATTTCTATACACTTTCCATATAAAAAGATACCCTAACCTACAGAATCCAATTAAATGTATTTTGGAGAATTCTTCTTCATGGATGGTCACACATTCCATGCGTGAAGTTTGGTACTTTGGCACTTTGAATACATGAGAGGCAATGAGATCTATATATGTGTATATATATGTATGTTTATATTTTTGTATGTATGCATTAGCTATCTATCTACCTACCTACCTATCTATATATCTATCATAATATGTTGATCCATTTTATACTCAGGTTGACAAAACCAAACTAAAATGCTTTACATAGGGGATACCATGGCTATTTTGCTATCTAAATACTTCTGTTTATTTATTTATTTTATTTGTTTGTTTTTGGGCCACACCTGGCAGAGCTCAGAGGTTACTCCTGGCTCTGCATTCAGAAATCACTCCTAGGCGGAGAGAAGAAAAATAAGAATGAAATAATTTCTGGCAGACTCGGGGGACCATAATGGATTTTGGGAATTGAACCCAGGTCCATCCCTGGTCTGCTGCATGCAAGGCAAACTTTCTACTGCTCTGCTATTCCTTCAAGCCCCACTTCTGTTTTATAGAAGATAATTTTTCAGTAACCAAAGTATGCACTCATAGAAAAGAAGTAAAGTAGTTTATGGTTTTATTTAAAAGGTGTTTTTATAAATGTTACTGGAAAAAAATCTGGCCAAACTTCTTCACATATAATTAAAATGGAAAGAGATGCAGAAAGCTCTTGGCCTGTCATTGTCTTTTATAGTAGGACAAACCAGGTCTGCCTCATACTGAAGCCCTTCTCAGCAGAAATTTTTCATGGTTTTTTCTTCTCTAGCCCAGGTGTCTGCTTGCTAGAAGTCTTGAGTACAAAGTTCCTTCTCTCAATCATGTAATCAGTTCCTTAAAGTCTGGAAAAAAAAGAATTGAAAGAAAAGATATAACCTAAAAGATATTTAGTTTATCAGCTACTGTAATTACACCTAATAGCAGATGAACAGATTAGTCAGTACATATTAGTGAAATTCTGAATTTGTAAACTCTTTATTTTTATTTTTTAACAATATCAGAAAAAGGAAAATAGCAAACACAGAGAAGAAACTGTATAATTTAAGGCTCTTTTCACGGTAGCAGTTATTACAATATTTAAGCGTGGTCCTGGTCACTGCCCTTCAAATATTTCTAGGGTGTTAATCCTTTATTTTTTCTAAATATTGGTGTTGTTTATCTATGTGTGTGTAAATTTCATATCAGAACATGGGGTATTCTATGTAGTACTATCAAAATGGACAAGTCAAGTTTAATTATATGTGTTAGGTTATGAAAAGTAAAAGGTCTCCAATGGTGTCGCCTGGGCCTGTAAGTCAGAAGATAAATGTTCATTTATTGAGAGATTATTTCAGGGTATTATTTAATAAACTAGTTAATATTTAATAAAATATTTGATATTTAATAATAAATTATTGATAAAATTATCATCAAATTATTGATAAAAGAAATTATCAAAGCCAGAAAGCCCAACCTTTAATGGTAAAGTAGGGTATACAAATCCATTAACATATTGAATTGAAAGCTTGTGCTAGAAAATGGGTAATGGTTTTGAAAAGTACAGAGATTTTTTTTTTTTTTTTGGTTTTTGGGTCACACCCGGCAGTGTTGGTCAGGGATTACTCCTGGCTGTCTGCTCAGAAACAGCTCCTGGCAGGCACGGGGACCATATGGGACACCGGGATTCGAACCAACCACCTTTGGTCCTGGATCGGCTGCTTGCAAGGCAAACACCGCTGTGATATCTCTCCAGGCCCACAAAAGTACAGAGATTTTAAAGAAGTTATAACACTGGGTCATATATAAATGAATATTCCACATAAATTGCCTCACTTTAGAATAAATAACTGATATAGGTGCATGCATGTATGTTTATAGAAAATATTATAACTCATTATAATGAGTATTTCAAATGTTCCATATTTTATAGTTCACAATTATAATGCAACATTTGATATGAATTGGGTATTTTTCCTATAGTGCAACTTCAAGGAAGTTTATTTTCTGGAAACTTGTCCAGTATAACAATAAGATCTATATTTTTGATCCTTTATTATAGGCGTAATGTCTAGTCGGGATCAAGACCTTCTCTTGAGGCTTTTAAATGTATACCAGACTTTGTTTTGTGTTCTTAATTTCCATGATCCCCACAATTTCAGCTTGGCTTTGGGGTAGTAAAGATGAGCAATAGCATAGTCAAACAAATATACTATTCGGCTTGGGTGGTTGAGTGCTGCCTGGAAGAACTAGAAGCAACTGTAATTGTCTAACCACACTTCCCTGGAGAGTTTCAAAACCAGAACCTTGGGTAGGTCTGAGAGCTTCAAGAGTCCAATTTCTCTTCTGCTACTTTCAGAGTCATTGCCACCCCTACTGATAATGTTTCTGTACTGAGGGAGAGAAGGTATAGATTGATTCCCCACAATGTAAAGCATTATCCTTTCCATATTCTGATTTCTCTTTCTAACCAACTTTTTCTTACAACTTCATGACTCATTCATTTAATAATATCTGTGTGTGTGTGTGTGTGTGTGTGTGTGTCTGTGTGTTGAGCCACACTCAGTGGTGCTCTGGGGCTACTCCTGGCTCTGCACTCAGGAATTACTCCTGGCAGGCTTGCGGACCAGGTGGGATTCCAGGGATCAAACCTGCTTTGATCAAGTGTAAGGCAAACACCTTACCCACTCTTCTATCACTCTGGCCTCATCCTTTAATGATTTCTAATAAAAGATTTTTTCTTTGATATATGCAATGTTTTTTATTATTACATTGTGAATAATAATCATGTTAATAATATTTGTGAAAAGACATTGAATTTCCTTTATTTGAAGTGGATGTTTCTAAAGCTGTCCTTTTAGAAAGCAAACAGGAACCATTAAGAAACCATGGTACCAGGGCCGGGAAGGTGGCACTAGAGGTAAGGTGTCTGCCTTGCAAGCACTAGTGTAGGACGGACTGAGGTTCGATCCCCTGGCATCCCATATGGTCCCCCCAAGCCAGGGGTGATTTCTGAGCGCATAACCAGGAGTAACCCCTGAGCGTCAAATGGGTGTGGCCCAAAAACCAAAAACAAACAAACAAACAAACAAAAAGAAATCATGGTACCTTTATATTTTATTTTATTTTATTTATTTATTTATTTATTTATTTATTTATTTATTTATTTATTTATTTAATTTTGTGCAGGAGGTTGAGCATTCCTTGCAGTGCTCAGGCTCTACACTGAAGAATTATTTTTGGTGGTGTGTGAGATGGACCATATGGGCGTGAACTTCTGGTGGATCTCTTGCAAAGCAAATGCACTGCCCATTGTACTGTCACTATTCCACCTTTTAGGCAAATACCAAGTCAGCTGTTTTTCCTACTATGGTCAATCCATCCTTGTGCTCTCTTTGTTGATCTATCCTGGGAGCACGATTGGTAGTTTTATACAATTTCCTTAGCTCTGGAAATTGAAAACATACTCTGCTGGGCCTAATGCAGAAATTTAGAAATGACTTTTTTCAGAGACAGTGCAATAATTTCTTTAGAATAATATTGAACCCTCTGAATATAGACACATTTTTCAGAAAACTGCTGATAAGCCGAAAATGACTATTTAAATAACCATAAGATAATGATGTAAACAATTTAGATTTGGGTTATGCGCAACCAACATAAAGCTCTGGTTTTAAGATAGGCCTCAATCCTGTGTTGTCAATATTTTATGGATAAAGATAGTAGATGAGCAATTTTATTATGTATGACATAATGTTATGTTTGTTTTTGTCCATAAGGACTGTATTTTCTCAAAATGACAGACCTTTTTTTTTTTTTAATTTAGTTCTGAGCAATATTTAGTCAGCCTTTTTTCTTCCTTTAATCAACTTGTTCTGCTGAACAAGGTATGGAATTGATAGCTGCTATTGATTGGGTGTAGCATTACCTAATCTTCACTAAATGTAGGAAGCTTTTCAGATTTAGAAAGGTGGCAGAAAATGTCTAGTAATGATGCTGCTGGGAATTCAAGTTCAATACTGTGGTCAGTGTAAAAGTGATGTAACTATAAGAGGTATTTTATTATAAGCCTGTCGGTTTTACTAAATGTGTGACCTGTTCTATTTGTTGGAGCTCTATTATGTTTGTGTGTCTGTGTGTAGATGATTACTGTAGTTAGCAGATGTTTCCATATTTTAGTTATTTAAAATGTTCTCCATAACAGTTTTTTTTTAATAATACTGCATTGCCATTTTTGTATAGCAGGAAGCTAGTACTGAAACTTAAAAATGTACAGATAAAAGAAAATGCAGTCCCATAGAATAGGTAGAAGATTGCATTAGGAATTCAATGGTGAGGAAGGGTACACGAAGTCATTACTAAAACAGATATAAACGTGACCTTCACTGTGGTTCGGTAATTATCCTCCTCTACACTATGGTGTATGTATCATGATTTTCCTTTTTTTCTCTTTGTTTTCATTTTTATCTGGGTACTTCACTGGTGAATAATTGCTAAAGGGAACCCATTATGCAAGGGGAGCATTCAGTTTGCAAGTGAATTTGCTTGTAGCTATTGCCACATTTGAACCTCACTAATGTATGTAAATTAAAAACTCTGGTATTCGGAATTGCTCCTGTTTGAAATAAAAACAGAATCTGATCATTACAATCTGCAAGCCAGGTATTATCACTGGACTAGTGAGCCGCTGATGATAAATTGTACTGAATAGCTTGTGGATAGAATATTTTATCTCAGTTCTCTAT
>NC_064857.1:20003753-20073753 GCF_024139225.1 Suncus etruscus | reverse complement strand
ATATTATTCTCATTGGACCTAATAGGCTTTCTTTTAGGCAAAATATAAATTATGGGTCCAGAGATGACTTCTTAAAAATAGTGGAAGATTACGAAGTCGTTAATAATGTGCATTGCATATGAATTTATCCTTAAATGAATAAGATCATATACTAATGTTTATCCTTATTAAGAAAACATTGTTTCATGAGTGGTTTCTGAGCCATAGCTGTGCTTAGGGATTACTCCTGACTCAGTGCTCAGAGATCACTTCTATTGTTGTTCACAGGACCACATGTGGTTCTTGGGATGAAATTCTGGACCACATAAAAGGCAAAAAAGTTCGACCAGCTTTTCTATTTCTCAGCTCTGGAAAACTTCAATGTTTTTATTACCATCTATAATTTTAGAATCTAGGGTCACTAAGAAGAGGAAATCTCAATGTGATTTCTATAAATACGTACTCCAAAATCATTAGAAATATCTTTGCCCTACTATGTTTTGTAACATTTTCAAAACACATTTTGACCACATGCCACTGAACAGACAGTATTCCTTTCTATGAAAAAATAGCAAAATATATTTTACATTTACATTAGAGCAATGCAAAACTGACTTAGAGCAGATTTAGGAATAACATTTGATCATAATTCAAATTTGAATTTTTGTATTAAGCCAGTGGGTTATTTTTTTTTTTTTGATGTCTGAAAAAATACTCATCTCACAACCAAACTAGGAATCTGAGACATTTTTCTCTTTGATGTTTCCAAAGTCTTAGAAAATGTTCAAGTGCCTTATTCATGCCATGATAAAATATTATTTCATGAAAGGAAGGCTCTAGCTGTGTAAAGTCATGATTGATTTAACATCAGGTAGTTTGCAAAGTTCTGAAACTAATGGAAGCAACATGGGTAAAGAAACCCAGTCTTTTTCACTCCAGGATTGAGACAACCCAAAGCCAGAAATGAATTGTTTTCATTTTTAATTTTAAAAACTGCATATAATAATGTATATTTGGTAACTAAGTTTTTAGTGAAAGAGGAACTCAAACATGTAGATATACATTGAATATTTTTAAAGACAAGAGAAGCTAAACTATTAAGAAAAACAAAATAAAAAATTTCACAAATTAACAAATAAATACGAGGGGAAAAATAACTACCATTTAAGGCAAATTGACCTTCTTGTTTCAATAGAGAAATTCATATCCTGAAGAAAAAGAAAAAAGAAAGAAAAGAGTGGCATTGTTAGTACATTTCCAATATATGCCTTTACTTGAAAATATAAGTTTTTATCATTTAACCTCAATGTAAAAATATTCCAATGGCCTGGAAACGTCTTCAAAGTACAGCTTATTAAGAGAGAAAAGAGAAATTAATTTATTAAGTTTGTTTATTTGGGGGTTATCCTTTAAATATTTGTTTATTTGATCACTCTACTGCTAGTTTAAAGTTGGATTAGGTGAGGTGAAAGGTCACGGGGAAATTCCACCACTGCATTTTCAGAGCACTGCCCTCCCTTCTGTCCTGTGAACCCTGAAAAGTGAACTGTTGCTGTGTAGTTCACTCTCTCACTCAGATCGAAGCCTGGCTCAATAGCATTAAACTAGTCCCTATTTGAAAGATTTGTCTTACAAAACCCTGAAAACTGCTCTAAACATGCATACATTGATTTTGTTGTTGGATTCTCCTGGGCTTTGATGAAAAGGCATTCCCTACGAGCAGGTGAAAGGGGTTTAGCTCCTCAATATTAAAAAGAGAAGAGTCAGCATTTCACTTCTACTAAGTTTGATCTCATTAGTAGTGTTAAGGGAAAAAGAAAGGTAGACATCATGTCTAAGGCTACCTAATTTTTTATTCTTTAACAAGAAGTTTAAGCTACCTCACATGTTGTGTAACTGTTATTCCATTGTATGCATCTAATCAAAAGGCAATTGGCATACAGGTTGGTTCCTCATATTTTACCAAAGATAGTGATTAATATTATTAAGGGCCATTCACTTCAGTTATAGTTCTGACAATCAGATTGTAATAACCTGGCAGTGAGTATGTGAAGGCTAAGAAAAAAATAGAGAAAATAGTTTGATTAAAAACTTGTATAGGAAATTAATTTGATTTGCATTTATTTTATTAAGGTAGACAATAACTATATTCATATATATTTCATGTTTTTATAGAATGAGAATGGTCATTTTAGCTCAGCAAAGGAATTTGGCATTTCCCCCTTATATACTCAATATTCATTCTCCCCCACCCCTAGTCAAATAGTATATGCAACTTTACTTTGTAAAAATGTTAACATCAGAGGCTTACAATCTCCTTAGAGAGTTTACTCACATCATTTCTCAGCAGGGAATTCAAGAATGAAATGAATGCACCTCTACCCCAAGAAGAACAATTTTACACCCTGTAGTACTAATGCCTGTAATTATTTGTCTCCATCTTAGCCATGATTGGGGTAAAGTGATATGAAACCTTTCCGAAATTATGGTGTAAGTAAGCCTTGAGGGGGAAGAAGTTTAAATAATCTACCCATGCTGTTAGATTTCATCGATTTCAAGACATCTAAAAATATAACAGATTTATCTAGAATCAAGTCTTATCAGTCGTGTCTTTGATCTATTGTGAAAAATGTAATAATGATCCTGAAACAAGCACCACAAAGGCAGATCTAGCTGGATAAGAGCATTTTTAGAAATTAGTAAGACTCATTTTCTAGCCTTTATAGGTATTGCTTGGTTTTCCTTGTAGGCTTTTATTGTCTGTCGTTTTCGTGAGTCATTCTCCAGGTTCATCTTCAAGCATATCTACTTTCCTATCACTTTGTTACAGCAAAATTACAACATCCCCTCACATAACAGGTAGTGTGATCATTCAAAAGACAAGCTCCAAACCATGTAATGTCTTATGTCATTAAGATGATAATGAGTGACTACAAGGAGAAGATGAGATGGCCATCTGAATTTCCTGCAATCTGACTGGGAACTATAGCTGAAACTCAAGTGTTTGTTATTCTTGCTGAAGAAGTCAACAGTCCCACAAAACTTGCTGTCAAAATGGTAAATTAAAGTTTCAGACATAGATAAAGAAGGATTAATGACAGAGGAAAGAGACAACAACAACAAACAAGTTAGGAAAAAAAAGATGTCAAGTAGGCTGAAGTGATAATGCATTTTATTGGATATTTTGAGAAGACATTTTGGTTAGGCCTGCCAAACCAGTATTTTAGTTCTATACTTTCTCTAGAACAGTATAATTGGCAGTTTGTTGTTTTCAAGAGCTTGAAAAAATTCTACTTCATATTATTTTTGTTGCCTGCAATTAAGGCTGAAATCCTAAAATATGATTGCACTGTTTCATATAGTGATACCCAAGTAACCCTAGACTTCATAAAATGAATTTACATTTGCCCCTTACAACTTCATTGCTAGCCAGTCCATATAGATGTTTTTTTTTCACTTCTTTGATATAACAAAGAAGTGTTAAATAAAGGTGAATCCCCTTTTGGGGCACCTTGAGATTGAATTGCATTTAAGTCAATGGTTATTAATTCTGAGTGTTTGAACCTGGAACCATACATCTCTCTGCAGATCAGAGAGGAACTAGACAGGCATCAGGTATGTTACCTGCTATCATTTAATTAGAAACATCATCGTATTTCTTTTTGGAATAATATCATTATGCACTTTTAAATTAAGTGTAATTTCTACAACATAATAAAAAGTCAGCTATGCCATCATTATGTGATGATACTACTTGCTGAGGGCATTTTTATATTTGAGTGTTTGGATCTCTGATTTCTAATGTCTATCCATTTCAAATGTTTCTTACAAGTTCAGAGCAAGTTAAGACAGACAGCTGTTATAGCATAACAACATTGATGTGGTACAAAGAGAAACAAAACTAAGGGTTAATCTTTGAAATACCTGGAAACATTTGATCCATTGTAGGTAGGTACTGTGAGGGAGTGACAATGAGCTGTAAATATTAAGATATTAAAAATAGGTTCTGTTCAAGTGAAATTAGGTTGACTGTTCTTTCTCTTACCAGAAACATGAGTAGAGATTTCTGTCTGGAGTAGCTTCTATTTGTTATAGAAAGCTTTGCTTAGTGAAGAATATAAGGACGAAATCAATCGGCTGTAGGAAATATAGTGTTGTCTAGGAGAATTATTGTTTCTGAACTAAAAACAAGACCTATGATTTCCCTAAAAATGATATTCCTGAAATAGTGTAACACTACCACATATATTTTAATCAAGGCAGACCCAGCTCTGTTGTCATTCTCTATAAAGATCACTCGGTCTTGTTTTCCTGACATAATATTATAGATTGTAGTTAATGGTTTACAATAACTGCCCTCTACTCTATCTAGAATGTTCTTTCTTCCAATGGCACTAAATATTTTAAAATATGTAAGGAGACACATTTTCTGACCTACACATGCTTTTATATATATGTATCCATTTTATCTAATAGTTTTCCTTTATTTCATTTTCGTGAATCCTTGGTGGAAAAAATAAATTATAAGTCTGGTGAATCATAAAATACAACATACTCTGGTGTGATTTTCTTGCAAAACTGTTATGGAAATGTGCCTTACACACATGCGTTTTCTCAATGGGAAATAAAAGTGCGGTTGTTAAAAATTCTATAAACTGTTGTTTTTAGCTGCCATTGATTATAATATAACCAGAATATGCAAGTGAGTGATCCTGTGAGTCAATAGAAGCCAGTAAAGCTTTTACTAGTCAATTGTTCAAAGATTTCGTTTACACAGTTTCACACCACAAAATATGCCCTATGGAAACCACTTGCTTTGAAAAAATAGCCCCTTCAAAAAGGCCCCAGAAAAGGCTTTTTCTCCTAATAACCACCCAAAACAATCCAGTCTCCCTTCCATACTCCTAAAAGGAAAAAAAAAAAAAAGGAAAGCGTAAGGTTGACTTACCTTTTCCTCTATCTTTTAGTCCTGTTTAAATTTCTAGCCTTCCTTTGTGTTGTTTTGCGCATTCCTACATCTTGCAGTGTTGTACCCTGCGAAGATCGAGTAAGCGAGTTAAAGGCTGATGACGCTAACGAATCCCAGCGCAAATGACTGAATCGATAGGAAACCAGCCACTGCTGTTTAAGTGTATCGATAAATGTACCTTTATTTTCTCTTGAATGGATAAGTGTCGCAGTTAAGAGTCCTATGGATCTCTTAATTGAAAGTTAATTTTAAATCAATAAAGCGAGTCATTTAAATATTGATTGGCCCTTTCTACACAAATTGTTAGCTGATTTTTTTTTGCAACAACTTTGTTTAAATGCAATCAATAGCCCACAATCAGTATGTTCTATAAAAAATTGACAGATGTTCCTAAAATGCCTGCGAGGCATATTCTTATCTGTTTACATATGCAGCAGAGATCGTTCAGTCTTTTTCACGCATAACTAGCTAGTTACAACTCCAGAAATTTGCCTGTTTCTCTCTCTCTCTCTCTCTCTCTCTCTCTCTCTCTCTCTCTCTCTCTCTCTCTCTCTCTCTCTCTCTCTCTCTCTCTCTCTCTCTCTCTCTCTAACACACACACACTCAGTGAAATATATAGTTCAGATACACACACTTTCCCCTTCACCAACTTTTTTGGTTGTTATTCAACTTCTCATCCATTGTTATCTTTCATTAGCATCTCCAAAGGATTGCAATGAAAGATCATCTGATATTATAGTTATTGGAACCTTATCACTCAAACTTCACTGTGATTGTAATTGAAAAAAAATTAAAAAGCAGGGTCAGGCTGCTCATTAAAATTTAAAGGCATTTGGAGGTATTCTTCAGTATGTTTACATCCTAACTTATCAGTGAAACTGCTTTAATAAAGATCATCTCATGAAATGCACTTGTTTTGGTATTTTTTTGATGTGAACATGTTTATCAACTCCAAGGCTAGCAAGTACTTTTTATTTACATAACTTGCTCTAGACATTTCTTTAGCATATCAGCAAATTGCTTTGCTTTCTTTCCTTTTCAATTGACAAAGAAAACAACAAAGTTAATAGAATAAAAATTGTATGATACGAAATTTATCTCGATTAAGCCAGCCAACTAAGGTACCTTTGACTTTCAGGATATTTTAGCAAATGAGAATGTCCTATTCAAAGCTGCCTACAAACCAGATCGTGTTTGCCTGAAAAATAATCTGAAAATAATAGAGCCTAGAGTCATGGACAAGAGTCTTTTCACAAATGTTAATTTTGAACAGGACACCTATCTGAGGACACAGATCCAAAATGCAGAACATGCTATTTTTCTCTTTTTAAACTTTACATGTATGAACATATACCAGTTACTATAACAAATGTTCTTTTAAACTTGAACAATCAAATTAGTAATTTAAAACGTGTCAATACAGTTTTATACCCTGACAGCCTTTCTCTGTGACTTTAGTATATTGGCTAATATGGAATGGTCCAATATTGACTAATAGTTTTATGTTGACTGATATTTGCTAAAAAATAAAAAATAGAAAGACATCTCCCTGTTCTTAAGATTTAGTCGAAGTTCAAGTACAAAGACTAGACTACCAATGCAATTGTATAGTTGATCGAATTTAAAGTATAACCTGGTCCATCTTACTCTTTTTGGAGATATTTAAAAAGTAGCAAGTAAATTATAAATATTCAAGGGTAGCTGAACTAAGAGCATAAATTGTGAGGTAATAATACGTTAACTTTTCTCTCTAAGCATAAATTCAACTCTCTTGCTTATGCACTCTTCTTTAATCTTGCATGGGTGTCCTCTGAAGACAATATTACAGAACTCGCTTCATTTTATTTTTCCGTGTTAGAAAAGCTCTCTCAACATGGGAAGGTTTCAAGGAAATGGTAGGGTATCGTTAGTTCATATGCATACGAGTTCAGCATGTGAAGATGCTGTGTCCCCGATCAGCCTTAAGATGTGACTGATAGCTCTTATTTGTCTGATAGAGCTGGCCAGGGAAATAGAGCTACAGCTGGTTACTTCATTAGGTTCTCTCATTGATTGAACCCTGCTGAAGTGATGCAGCAGGCTCCTCAGATAACTGCTGGTAATAGAACAAAATGAATTCTTATCACAGAGATTGGAAAGGCCATTAACCCTGGCCTCCAATGCTTTTCAGAGGTCACAGACAGGAAGCCAAGCGTTGACTGGGAAAACTGTTTTCTGACTAACTACAGGTCACTTTAGAAGGGTGTGTGTGTGTGTGTGTGTGTGTGTGTGTGTGTGTGTGTGTGTGTGTGTGTGTGACTTCTTTTTTTTTTAATCCTTTGGCTTCTGTATGGATGAAACCGTTATACTACCAGATGTTAATAATCAGCTGTAAGTAAATATTGGAACCAGAAGAAGAAAATAAGAAAGCCCAGGAATTTATTTCAATAAATTTTTAATAAAAGAACAATTGTTACTGCAGTCTTTACTGCCCCATTCTGCTGTCATTTAAAAATGAAGACTTTTCCATATAAATTGAAATGAAATACGGAGCGGCATGTTGAAAAAGAAAATGCAATATGGTTTGATATAAAATGTTTCCTTCCTCTCCATCTTTCAGAGATGGCAATTGTATTTGCTCAGGGCTGCCTCACTTCCCCACTTGGCTAGAAAGCTACCACCAGCCTGTCTTTGAATGAGCAGGGCACTCTGCCTGACTTTACCTGGCTGGAAGGAGTACAGCTCTAAAGTACAGTTCTGTCATTTACATTTCACGCAAACTTTAAATCGACAAGAACCCCCAATCTCAGCCCGCACCATTGCTAAGGACTTTCCCATGTTTGTCAATCCTCTGAGACTCAGCCAGGATGGGCCAAAGGACTCACACTTATGGCCAAAGTTCAACAGCCAAGGGCAGATTTTCTGTCTCTGTGAGGAGAGGCAGTACTTTATGCAGCTGTTGGTGTTTTCACAACTTTAAGCTTTAGAGTTTAATAGATTAAGACATTTTAGCAAATAATGCACTTCATAGAAAGAAATGGAATTTTTTCTTACTGCTAATGTGTTACTTGTTACTTCCAGTGCACATGTACACTAAGATGTACTAAAGACTATTTTTAACAATGTTGGTGGCTTCTAAACTTACAACAGTGATTTAATTTCAGTGTCTGTGGTTGTGTGGTATTTTCTGCTGGAGCCAATCTTTCACGAGGAGTTGGTTTATTTGAATGTAATTGGGTCCTGTGGATGGAAAAAAGCTACCGATTTTATGTCTTTGGAGACCCACCCAGGCATTTGGTTTGGCCTTTAGTACATAAATAATAACAAGAAGGTGTATGCTGACATTGCCCTATTGGAAATACCAGAAGTGGCTTGGCAGGAAAAAACCAAAATAGATTACTCCACATAAACATAGAATCAGATGCTTCTCCATATTAGGCTCTGTGTGTGTGTGTGTGTGTGTGTGTGTGTGTGTGTGTGTGTGTGTGTGTGTGTGTGTGTGTATTCGTGGGCTTGCATAGTTCTCTATCAGGATAGTGAAAAACAGTTAATTTTAAGAACACATATATTAGAAATACTTCCAAGTAACAAAAAGGCATATTTTAGATAATTATTTTAGCAGAATCTGATAATTGGATCACATATTTAGAGAACCATGGCATGGATAGTAAACAATGTCAAAGGCATTCACTTCTAAGTAAAAACTGAGTTCTCTGGCCCGTTGCTTTTTATTACAAACCGTTTTCATTCATAGGGTGTGTCAGCTAATTAACAATCTTTAAAATATAACTAAATGCTTTCCTTTAACTTATTATCAAGAATGCTAGGTTCTGTCACAGATGTTCAGAGAGTGACAGACACAAAGACCTGGAATTTCAGCTTGTAATACTGTATGTAAAATTCAGAGACCTTTTAGACTTGCAATTAGTTGTATACTGTGACCCATAGTGGGAACTCTGACTTCAGTTCATATTTTCTAAAAGAAAACAGGCATGATTTTTATCTCCATTGTTTTTATTATTGTCATTATTTTGTTAGGGGGCCTCACCTGGTGGTGCTCAGGGCTTACTCCTGACTCTGTGCTCAGGGATCTTTTCCTCTTGACAGGTTCAAGGGAGCACATGAGTTAATGGGTATTTATTCCATTCATGCATGTGCAAGGTGAGAGTCTTACACACTTTGTTATCTCTCCAGGCCTTCTCACTATATTTTATCATAGATTTCTAAGACTGTTTGATAAATATGTGATTTTTGTTTGTTTGTTTTCTGAATTTGGACTAAGCTCAGTGTGGCTCAGCACATATTCCTGGCTCTGTGCTCAGAAATCACTCCTGTGTGCTCAGGGATTACTCACTTGCTGTTCTCCAGGAACTATTTTACAATATTTCACAGATAGGGTTAGCTGTGCAGCTGGCAAGTACTTTAACCCTAAACTGTCTCTAGTGTCTTAGATAATTATAAGATTTTTAACTCTTCAAATACTAAGTAGTATCTAATGATTTAAGTACAATTTAAGAATTCATATGCTTTTGGAGGAAAAAAGATTGGTATTTATGCCTCTTATCAAGTTATACGGTTATTTATTGCTTATATTTAAGGATTTAAAATATTTTAACACATTATACCCTTCCTTGAATGAGTTAAAAAAAACCTCATGGCGAATCTCATGAAAAAAATTTTATGTCCAATATTAAGAAAGAAAAATAAGTAGTGTTTAAATATAACATAGTATATGGTTTCCAGTTCCAGGCAAAGTATGTTGGGCTTTTCAAAAAATATTTCACGTCATTCAATCTGAATAATTTACCAAAGACTAAACATTATTGGCATAGTTTCACATAACAAATATTATTATGAACCTAGGCCAAAGATGGTGTCTATGGAACAAAAGTTAGATTGTATCGTAATGTGTAAAAGTTTCAACTTTTAGATTTATATATATATATATATGTAGTTCTGAGCATCAAACCCAGGGCCTTCATGCAAAGGAGTCATGTAGTCCACTATTGAACCATGTCTCTTGTCAGCACTTTTAGTGTCATTTCTCAGAATCTTTAGCACCATAACTCTAGATAGATAAATTTGTAAATCCTATTAAAAAATTTCCTGAAAAGATTTGCGATTTATAAAAAAAAAAAAAAAAAGTACAGCAGACACAGAACTTGCCTGTAAGCAGCTGACCTGAGTTTGATCCCTAACACCTTGTATGTTTCCTCAAACACCACTAGGAATGATATTTAAGTGCAGAACCAGAAGTACCAGTAAGTCCTGAGAATCACTGAGTGTGACTTAAATGAATAAAGAAAAAACACCCTCCCCCCAAAAACCTGGAGATATGGTATAACAGGATACATGGTATAGGATGTATGGCACTTGCTTCACACTTGTCTACCTACCGTTCCATCCCAGGCACTCAATTGTTGTTTCATGAGAACACCAGGAATATTATTTAAATATAGAACCAGGAATAAGCCTGCTCTGGCTCCAAACAAACAAACAAAACAGAACGGAACAAACTGGAGCTGGGGAAATAGTACAGCAGATAAGGAACTTATTTTGCCCACTGATAATCTGAGTTTGATCCCCAGCTATTCAAAAGATCCCTGGAGCCCCCTCTAGGAATGATCCGTTAGCACAGACCCAGGAATAAGCACTGAGAGCAAGAAATAGAAAAAATAGAAATAATTTAAAAATTAATAAAAGACTTTATGTATAGATTCACTGAGAAAAAAAGGTAAAAATTGAATCGTTTTCTGAAATGCTTTGCTTCTCATTCAGCTCCAAGGGATTTATTATTAATAATGCAAGTTTTTAACTGTTATATTTTTTGATTCCACTGAATTTTTCTGAAACAGCTTTCCCCCCTTAAAGAATGTCTAATGACATTTTCAGGGAGTTTCACTTAAGACTATTTACAGAATTATTAGAGGAAAAAATTACAAATAGTAGATCCCAAAGATAGAGGTTATCAGTGTCTCAGTACTCTTGGGTGCTTTCGTGATGAACATATGGAATAGAATTTGAGAATTACAAAAGAATCTTAAAATAATATTGATTTTAAAATCATGTTGAATTATTTAACTTTTTCTTCTTCATAATAGTCCCCACAGGCAAAGGACTATAGCTCAGTGATAGAGTATATGTCTTGCATGCATAAGGTCCTAGGTTTGATCCCTGGATTTACAAAACAAAATTAAAAGAAAACACACTAAATTCCCACTTTTCTCTTCCCCATGCATTGTTAACATCATACTTTTATTGAATGCAAAGTAAATTATATGCAGTTGTTCTTCACATTATTACTTTTTTTTTTCTGATTTTTGGGGCCACACTCAGCGGTGCTCAGGGGTTACTTTTCTTCTGCCCTCAGAAATTACTACTAGCAGACTCCGGGAACCATATGGGATGCTGGAGATGGAACCCAGGTGGGCAGAGTGCAAGACAAATGCCCTCCCTAGGGGAAATTTGGAACATTGGTGGTGGGAATATTACACTGCTGAAGGGGGGTGTTCTTTAGATGACTGAAATACAACCACAATCATGTTTGTAATCAAGATGTTTAAATAAAGATATTAATTTAAAAAAGAACAAATACCCTCCCTTCTGTGCAATTGTCCCAGCCCCTATTTTTGTGTCTTTTTTAAAGAACATTATTTAGTGGGGCCCGAGCAATAGCACTGTGGGTAGGGCATTTGCCTTGCATGCAGCTCACCTGAGTCTTATCCTCAGCATTTCATATAGTTCCCAGAGCACCTCCATGAATGACCTCTGAGTGCAGAGCCAGGAGTAACCCTTGCACACTGCCAGGTGTGACCTAAAAACCAACAGCCAAAAACAATTATCTGGAATAGATGGATGAGAACTGGGAACTGAAGGGAAGTAAGTGATATATATGATACCCCTTCAGTTATAGTATTGCAAATCATGATGCCTACAAGGGAAAAAAAAGCAGGAGAAAAAATGTCTGCTACGAGGGCAGCCTGGGCATAATGGGGTGACAGAAGGGTAATTGGCAAAATTGGTGGTGGGAAATGAACACTAGTGAAGGAATGAATATTATAATATTGTCTGACTAAAACACAACAATCAATAACTTTTTAACTCTTTAAAATCTTTATTTATTTTGCAGGGAAATGGAAGTTTTTATTGTAGAAAGGACAATATAGTTTTTTTTTAAATAATATATTCATTTAAACACCGTGAGTACAAACATGATTGTAGTTGGGTTTTAGTCTTAAAATGAATACCACCCTTCATCAGTGCAACATTCCCACCACCAATATTATTTTGGCCAGTAGTGTAATGGGTTTGATCCCTGGTACCTCATGTGGTCCCCTGGAGCCAGCTAGGAGTTATCCCTGAGTATAGAATCAAGAGTAAGCCCTAAGTATTCTGGTGTGTGACTCCAGAATCAGAAAATTATTTGTCTGGAGCACAAATTGTTAAACTTTGTTTGACATTAAGTAGCTACAGCTATATATAGAAACATTGGGTAACACAGTTCTTCATGTGGTCTACATGTAATATGTATATTGTTACTTAATGATATCAATTCTATATTTAGGAAATCCTATTCTCCATTATGTCTTAGAGAGTTTCATCATAATTTTGAGACTGTTAAAGAATCCCTCCTTACCAATATGAAAATACATTGATAAAAATTGATTATTTTAGTTAATTCCTTTTAGACTTTATATTGTGAAAATTTATTGTTATAGTAAGCATCATCATTATAATTAATATTCTTCTTGCACTGAGTAAATATAGAAACCAATGAGAATCGTCTTAAGTCAGTACTTGCTGAGTCTCAATGTGCTACTTTGTAGATTCAGATTTTGACTTCTTTCTGAATTGACATTCTTTTAGAAAACTTTGAGATCTTATAGTTGTCTTTACTTAGACTTTTTATGGGGTATGGGGGGCACGAGTAACCTCGCCAGTTTTCAGGGATTACTCATAGTACTAAACTCAGTGGTACTCTTAGCATTGCTTAGGAAAGCATTGGTTACTGGGGATTAAACCCAGTTCAGCCAAGTGCAGGGTATATATATATATATCTTACACATTGTACTTTTGCTCTAGCCTCCTTCATTTAGGTTATTATTTAATAACTATCTTTAACAATTATAAAATAAGAAAATAAATGAAAAATGAAAAATACTTTCTTAACTGACTTAACCCTTGACTTTCTTAAAAAATAAAAATGATATATTAATTTTGTTACTTGTAATTTATTTGAGAAAATTGATCAAAAGGAAATATAAGTTACTTTTCTTGAATGATATGACACCAATGAAAAAGCCTATCCAGGTTATTTGTACACAGCTTGTTAAACTGAGATGCATAGGTACAGATGTTCAAAAATTCCTTGTACTTGACTTTGAAATCATACATAATGTTCATAGAAAGAAAGTTCATATCTTCCAGTTGATTGTGTATATCTCTTAACAGAATTTCCCTTTCTCAAAGAAACTTAAAAGAACAGTAGTCACCCATAGATTAAGTATTTTTACACATTTTATTTTTACCAGGGGAGCTAGTCTATTACTGCTGTGTTCAATCTCCTCACTGAAACTCCTATCCAAAGATCTGATGCATTCACTGCAGGATGGGTGCAACTGTAGCATCCTGTATATACACACAGCCTCCCTTTCTCTGATACAATCTGCTAATTTAAGAGTTTACAGGGGCATCATGTTTTTTTTTAAGTTTTCCCATATCAAATAGACAGATATCATATATAGAGTAATCTTTGTGCTTCTGCTCTTGAGGCTTTACCTACTCAGTTAATGCAAATCTAGTGATAGTGCAAATTTAGTTAATGCAAATTTAGTGATTTTGCACAATATTGGTGACCAAGTAAGAGGGTAGACACTAGTTAGCAAACTATGTGTCTTGTTCCTCTTTAAAAGAAGAAAAAAGGGTAAGCAATCAGAGATAAATAACACAAAGCAAAAGTGAACAAGGATATTATAAGGAGGGGCTGGAGAGACGACACAGTGGTAGGGCATTTGCCTTGCACACAGTAGTATATCCAGAATGGATCTGGGTTGGATTTCTGGCATCCCATATGGTCCCTCAGCCTGTCAGGAGCGATTTCTGAGCACAGAGCCAGCAGTAACCTCTGCACAGCACCCCTGGATGTAGCCAAAAAAATAAAACAACCAAAAAAAGAATATTATAAAGCATATTTATTTTAATAAAGTAATAAAAGATTATTTGGAATGTGTGTAGCATTATGGAAAAATTAGAGATCTTGAAGTAATGAATATGAAAAGACATTAGAAAATATTATGGGTCATGCAAATATGCAGGGCCTAGAGACTATTAACATGAAAGGGAAAATGAAAAGAGAGGGTCATAAATATAAATGTGTGAATGAGACATATATCAATTATAGCTTCATATTTTGACATTATGTTTGCTATCTTGTAGCAAGTACATGTGATCTGAAAAAATAAACCAAGTGCGATATATTTATTTGTATACCGATACTACAGTCACACAAAAGTATAAGCATTAGAAATCTACCAACAACAAAACTTAAAAAAGTGGACCAGAGTAATAGTATATGTGGTAGGACACATACCTTGCACACAGCTGACCTAGGATCAAATCACAGCATCTGATATTGTCCCTCAAGTTTGCCAGGAGTGATCCCTAAATGCAAAGCTAGGAGAAAGCTCTACACACCACTAAGAGTGCATCCTCTCTGTCACCCACAAAGTGCCCATAAAGAGGCAGACTAGAGTGGTTGGCAGGACTTGGAACATTGGTGAAGGGGAGTTAACAATGGTAGTGAGATTGATGTTGGAGTATTAAACACAATATACGCATGGGACTCAGTTACAAATGATTATGTAAGTCTTTGAACCTTCATATGTGTTGCAAGTCAGCCCCTGAAGAGGTTGACTGATGGAGGGATGGAGGATGAGTGAGGTCTTT
Organism: Suncus etruscus; assembly: GCF_024139225.1. Classification (NCBI taxonomy): domain Eukaryota; kingdom Metazoa; phylum Chordata; class Mammalia; order Eulipotyphla; family Soricidae; genus Suncus; species Suncus etruscus. The sequence goes on along the minus strand of NC_064857.1, from coordinate 20,058,881 downwards.
CCCCTCCAGCTCGGAGCACGCGTCTGCCACCCCGTCCAACCGTTGGTTCTGAGGTGAAACGGCGGGTAAACAGCTCGCAGACAGTCAGGTTTGTGGAAATATTAGCTTTATTCGGTGGACAAGACTGAAGTCCAACGTCTCAGCTTCAGTTCCAGCCAAAAAGCCCTTCGCCTTCTACAGACCCTTGTTTTTATCCCCCAGAATCAGGTACCACCCAATGGTGGGATCAGATACCACCCAATGGTGGAAGCAGAATCAGGTACCACCCTAGGGTGGGGGCAGAATGCCAGGTCACACCCCAGGGTAGGGCACAATCACCGATCAGGGTAGGGTCAGTAACATAATAATCCCATAAAATGTTTACTTACACACACATATGTAATTGTTAAAGAAAGGGAAAAAATCAGATGCTCAAATAATGAGGAAGAAAGAGGATCCATAAAGTCATCAAGGCTCAAACCTCATCTTATAATTGTACAAACAGAGGCAAGCAAGACTTTATTTTTTCACACTTTTAAAATGTATTTAAAGAAAATGCATCACATTTGGAGCATTGGTACTGAGAATGTTGCACGGGTGAAGGGAGGCATTCTTTATATGACTGAAACCCAACTACAATCATGTTTGTAATCAAATTGTATAAATAAAGATATTAAAAATAGAAAAAAACTAGAAGAAAGGAAAGAAAAAGTGCAGTAGCAAGCACATTTGTGAAAATTATTATATCTCCAATGAAGTTATTAATACAGTGGCAGAAGGTTTAATAAACTCTTGTTAGCTTTCCATTCTGTTAAATTGGGTGCTCTTGTAGGGATGACAGCATAAAACAAATGAAGCTGTGCAGACATTCAAAGCACTATTATTGATAATATAACTTTTAGGGATATAAACTCAGCTGCCAGGCTTCTTTGAAGAAGGAATATTACGTGGGGAGGATGTCTGCTCCAAAAATTCCTGGTGATATCAGACCCAAAACCTGAAGTGAGGTGATAATCGGTTTCCCCGAAGGGAGTCATAGAAGGTCAGTGATGAGGCAGGGCCACCAGTGAAAAGGTGATTTTTGTTAATGGAAGAGGCAGCTAGTGTGGCTTTGGCAGGGTGAGGGTTTGGCCCATCTTCTTTTCCTAAGATGGCCAGCTTACTTGTCCGTGAACCAGAGTGTACCCATAAACTTTCAAGACTTAGTTTACAACTCGTTTGATAAAAGAATGAGTCTGTCTAGCGGGCCAGTTAGAACATGGCGTCGATATTTGTGGATGCGGTTACAGCAAGTTTTAAACTTGTTTGGGTTCATAACTAATTCATAGAAAAGCACAAGTTTCTAGTTCCCAATTAAATGGCTTCGAGTATATTTTTATGTTCTATCATTTAAAACAGAAGATTTGGGAGGGTGGGCCACACCTGGAAATGCTCAAGGGTTACTCCTAGCTCTGCACTCAGAAATAGCTCCTGGCAGGTTCCAAGGGACCCTATCGGATGCCAGGATCAAACCCTGCACTATCCCAGGTTGGCTACATGAAAAACAAATTCCCTGTTTCTGTCCTATTGCTCCAGCCCCCAAACAGAAGATTTTAAAGGATGACTTCTTTACTTATCATTTTTTCACCTTGTTCTGAATTAATTTTGTGCCCTAATTTTCTCCCACATGTTTAGTTATTCGATATTCTTTTATGTCAATAATACTAGGTTCCTACAGGTGACATGGTTTTTTCATGCCTACTAGTGGTGCTTTCTACTTTGCTCCCTTCTCCAGATCCAGCTTGTTGGTGGCACCAATGAGGCTTCAAAAGAAAGAGGTCTTTCTTTTCATATCTCTCAGAAGATATGACCCTTTTACCTAGTGGGTTCTGAATAAATGAGTGCTAATTTGACTGTCTTTTATGCTGTGAAGTAAAATTATGTGTCTAAATCTATCATTATTTCTAGTCTTTAAGGCACTTTATTATTGTTGCACATTTTCAGTGTGATGTAAGCAAACAGTTTGAGAAATGGCAAATAAGGGGTTCGGGCAAATTAGGGTAGATTAGGAAGCAATAAAAATAGGTTCAGCTAAAGTTAAATGAAACAGTAGGGGTCCGAATGATGCTTTATAGATAGAATATTGTAGGTCGTTAGAGCTTAATAGGCAAATGTTTTCATTTTAAGGGCCATAAAATAATTTTTAACTGCAATTTCCTCACTGGAAAAAAAAGCCCTTTTGAAGGAAAAAAAAGAAATTGAGTATATACTATAGATATTTGCTCACGAGTTGTTTTTTGTTCTTTAGGTCTGGTTCAAAATGATCTTTTCATATACAGTCTTCTTTATTTACAGAAATAATATTGACCCTTTGAAGATTTTTTTCCCCAAAATTATTAGAGTTTATAAGAATCAAAGTCAAATGAACAATCTGTCTCAGCCCTCAAGGAGAGATTGCCTCTAACCATGGTTCTCATGGGATGTGTGGCAAAGTGTTTTTTTTTTGTCATTTTATAATAAATGTGTATTCTAATTTTATACCCTAGAGATTTTTTTCTAAATAAGAATTTGTTTGAACTTCTATATTTATATTTACTCACAATACAATTATAAGAAGGTATTAATAAAAGGAAAATTTTGTTTCTATGAGGTGTAAAAGTATAGTGTGAGGATACCAACAACGTTACTCTTTAGCTCATTTTAATAGAATTTTAACCAATGATGAAAGAATATTAAATTATTTAAACTGGGACCGGAGCAGTTGCACAAGCGTTAGGACATTTGCCTTGCATGTGCTAACCTAGGAGAACAGAGGTTCAATCCCCTGGAGTTCCATATGGCCCCCCAAGCCAGGAGTGATTTCTGAGCACATGGCCAGGAGTAACCCCTGAGAGTCACTGGGTGTGACCCAAAAACCAAAAAAAATTTTTTATTATTTAATCTAATAGCAAATATAGCAGATTCCTGATCAATTTATTCGAATAAGAACCAGAATAAAACAGAACACAGTAACTATTGATTGCTTCTCTTTGGCTAGCTTTTATTCAGGCTACAAACCAATAAAGAGACAGTTGCCATTACGTAAACTTTGGCTTGGACTTTTGAGAAATAGTGAGGTGAGGGTTTCCTGTCCTCAAGGAGTTTAGAAACTGTCCAGAAGATTGAATCAATGTATTGGATGAAACAAACTGGGTAAACTATAGCTTTTTAAGGAACTTTATCAAGTTACTATTGGTAAGATACACATTAGCTTTGTGACTTTCCATTTGGCTAGTGTATGTGTCAGGACCTGAAATAGGTTTCAGAATCTGAATAAAATTGTTTTTTGTTTGTTTCTGTACTTATGTTTTAGGCATAATTATGAGGATTGAGAAGTGTGATGACATTAATTAAACTCTCTAGAGATAAAGAAAACAGAACTATACTAAGAAGAACTAAACTTAAAAAGTCTAATAATGAACATTTAGAAGAAAGTCAGAACATTTAAATAGATGAGATTACTTTGAACTTTGAGGAGCTAGAGCAATAGGACAGCAAGTAGGGCAATTGCCTTGCATGTAACCTAGGCAGGTTTGATCTCAGGCATCCTATAAGCTCCTTCAAGCCTGCCAGAAGTAAACTGTGGGTGCTAAGCCAGGAATAATAACCCCTGAGCCCTACCCTCAAGCCAATAAATAAGTATTTAAAATAATATACTGTGAAAGTTGAGCAAAATGATTAGAGATGATGAAGCAGAAAATAAAAGGTGCAAAACCATGTCAGGATAGGAATGACATCACTGGGGTCAGACATATAGTATGAGTAAAGTAAGTGCCTTGGGTTCAGTGACTGGAACTCCAGTTGACCCCTTGAACCCAGCCAAAAATAATCGCTGAACACTGAGTCAGAAAGCACACCTTGTTGAGGCCCCCAAAACACAAATAAAAATAAAACAATAGAATGAGAAGCTTATGCCATGGATGTGACAGCTTAGATACAAGACAGAAAATGGCCACATAAACCAGTCTACTTAGAACGCTAATCAAGCAAGATTGCTTATTGTTTCTGAAAATATTTCACATTTTTCAAGTTTCCTCCCCAAATCAGTGAAGCCAGTATTACCATCTCAATTAACTAACATGGAGACTGAAAGACAGATTAAGAAAAGCTGTTCATGAGAACTGCCTTATTATCTGTGTCTAGTTAAGATTTAGTATTAGTACTCAGTAGGGTATCTCCAGAAATTTTGCATTTAAGTATTATTCTGTCCTGGTCAGAAACTCCTTCTACTTCCTAGTTATATTGAATGAAGTATGTGAAACAGCCTGGTATGTAGGGAGAACCCAGCATGTTAGACACAGCCCAGGTCTGAGCACAAACGCAAGCAATAAAATATAAAAAATAAATAAATAAATAAAAATAAAACAATAACCAGTGACATCATTTAAATGATTTTTATAGGAAACATGTTGAGAGAACTAAACAAATGTATTGAAGGCAATCCTTGTGGCAGTGGTGAACTATCATTGTAAATATCTGTAGAAAAGAATATTATAAATTAGTCTACAGAGCTATTGACAACTAAAATTAAGAACTGCAGCACTCAAAAATCACACTAAATATCCAAAACATGGTGACTATTGGCAACTTAGTTGACGAAGATGGTATGGAGAATTGGAAAAGCAGGGCTTTTAATAGAATATCCCCCTTTCAAAAAAAATGCCTTTCATCAGCATAAATATAATAAAAATATCACATTTTAATAAAGAAAAATTGTACCGTATTTAAGCTGATACAATGACAGCTTTTATGTTTTGTTTTGTTTTGTTTTTGTTTTTGGGCCACACCTGCTGATGTTCAGGGGTTACTCATGGCTATGCGCTCAGAAATCGCTCTTGGCTTGGGGGACCATATGGGACACTGGGGGATCAAACCACAGTCCATCCTAGGTCAGCCCTGGGCAAGGCAGACACACTACAGCTTGTGCCACAGCTCCAGACTCTATGACAGCTTTTTTTTTTTAACACTATCTTTAAGAAGCTTTTGTAGTTTTAATAAAAATAGTGCTATGGGTTTGTTTTATTGTTAACATTTAGGATTTATTTTACCTTGTGTTAATGTAAGTTATGCTGAATTTATATTAAGGAATATTTTATGGACTATGGAACAATACATGCCCAGGGCATTTTTGTATCTTTTTATCCAGCAGTGTTTTTAATTAAACTTAAACTGTACTGTTGTACTTCTCTCATGACTGTTAGAGTGAACTGGCATATGGTAAGAATTCAGAAATTATTCATTAAATAATGGAACAAACGCAAACTCAAAACTAGGTCAGGAAGTGAACTGTACACCAAATGAAAAAGTAATATTCGTGATTGGTAGCATTTTGTTGGAGATAAATTTTGTTCTTATTTACAGGATTTAGTCAAGACAGGATTGCCTCTATGCACTTTGCAGAAAGGAGGAAAATAAAACATCCAAACATCAATCCATAAATACACAGCAAACATTTTATAGGTACAATAGAAGAAATGGGGGGCTTTGAGGGAGATTTATTGGAACAAATGAAGATTGATTTTAGCTAATCTCACCATCATATTTTTGAATTGGTAAAAACAAAGGGATATTTCTCAAAAGTTCATAGTGTAACTGCTAAAAGAAGGACATGGCTTTTTCTATTATTAGCCCTCATAGGCAACTTCTACAAATTAGAAATAAGTTTTTGTTTTGATTTGTTTTATTCTGAAAATGGAATTCTAAAGTGTTTGGTGAAATATGTTACCTGCTTTTTTTTTTAGAAAAACAGGTGTATTAGGATAAAAATATATAGTTTATGAGAAATAAATATAGACAAAATTTTAGTCATAGATATAAAGTAATTATCCCCCTATTACTTATTTAGTTGTCTCAATTTTAAATTTTTAATTTTTCTTCAGCCTTAACATCATTATTTAAAATTTACAAAGTGAAATTCTGCTTTTGGCTCAAATTACTCACAATTTTAGAAATTTTTATTGCTAATTTTTAGAAGTAAGGTAAAAACTATTACTTTCTATTTTTATTTTTTTTTACTACTAGTTCCTTCACCTCTTTACACAAAGCCATTATCATTTTAAGTTAACCACATTTCTCACTTCCAAATTTACATTTTTTTGTATTTTTAAATGTTCGGCTATTATTTGTGAGTTATTTTTATGTGTACATTTTTATTATTTGCTATTTATATTTACATACGTTGATATTTTTAACAGAATTTTTATTTTGATTTTATGCTTATGGCAATGTGATTTTAGCTTAGCTGTGTCACTTTTTACATTATTGATGATGAATTACTTTATGAATTACCATAGCTACTTGAATATGATAACATGTCCTAATTTTTAATACGTATGTGGATAAAAGAAACACAGCACTTGACATATTGGATTTTATCACAATCTATTATACAAGTGTCATAAGTATTTTTGTCTAGAAGTTACACTTATAATTTCAAGTTTCAAAAGATTATGAAAATCACATGCTTTGCTTTCTGGGGTTTGACACCTGGTCCCCTAAGCAGTGCCAAGAGTAGACCTGAGAACCTATAAATATGACTCAAACCCTACTTCATCTCATCCCTCACTCACATACACAAACTATAAAAATGAAAGAGGCTAAAAACAAACCTTGCTGAGACTTTTATAGAAAAATGATTGTATTCTACAGTGATCTATCATTTTTTAATCTAATTTCAATGCTCATGTGATTTCATAATGACACAATGAAAATAGTGGTTTTATAAGGAGATAAGATTGCCAAAATATTTTATTCCATTAAAATATTTCTGTTATTTCTTGTAACACACACACACACCCCAAAAAACCCAAGAAAACAAACAAAAATCAAACCACCCCACCCCACAGTAGAATTACTGGGAATGGTGCTTCTAAGCATTGCTTATAAGACTTGGTGGCCCTTCTGGAAGAATAATGGCCAATGAAGTGCAAGGACATGTTGCTGTACAGGCCCTGTGATGACTCTCAGAGGCATCTCTGAACTACTGAATAAGGAAGTAATTCCTGTTTGGAAGCAGGGTCTGCTATAAGCAAAGCATGCACCTTAACTTTATTATCTCTTGAGATGCAAGCACGATATTTTATATACGCAAACAAAATGAGTTCTGGTTTGTGAACTTCTTTTCTGGACCCAGTTTTACATTAGCCATAATAATTTTAATGCTTCAGTATTACATCTGTTCTCCCCATTGCCTAAAGTTCTCTCCTATTTTGTATAACCAGATATTTTCCAATTATCAGAATAATGCTAAGTCAAGATTCATTGACTTCTGTAAAATATTACTGACTTCCCCCTTTCCTATTTATTCGTTAGAAATTCATGTACAATTCTGTACAATGACTCCAGTGTTGTCCAACTCTCCTGTAGCATTAATCACTCACCCACAACTACTTTATTCTTCATCAGCATACCAACAGCATTCCATCACCTCATTAGAAAATGCTTCTATGGTACTGCATCTGCTCCAAATATTGACCCATTTTTCTGATCTCCCTTACAAGCAAAACACTTCAGACAATGGTCTACATTTGTAATCTCTACTTTCATTATTACTGTCATGCTCTCTTGTACCCACATTTAGAAAATGTTTGTCCCCATCATTCTACAAAATAAGTACTGGTTAAGTATTCTACAAACCCGCCCACACATACTTTTTTTTTTTTTTTGTAAATATAAGGGTCAATTCCTAGGGCTGATCTTCTGAATTCAGAAAGCAACTTTTAACAAGTATCGGTAGCTGCTTTGTTAAAACAAAGGTCTTTGGGCCAGAGAGATAGCATGGAAGTAAGACATTTGCCTTTCATGCAGAAGGTCGGTGGTTCGAATCCTGGCATCCCATATGGTCCCCTGAGCCTACCAGGAGCGATTTCTGAGCATAGAGCCAGGAGTAACCCTGAGCGCTGCCGGGTGCAACCCAAAATAACAAACAACAACAAAAAAAAAAAAACAAAGATCTTTTTCTTTTGTTTTGGATGCCACACCCAGAAGTGCTCAAGGTTTACTCATGGCTCTGCATCTGTCCCGGCAGGCTTAAGGGGAAATATGGGATGCCTAGAATCAAACCTGGGTCAGTTACATGCAAAGCAAACACCCTACCACACCCTACCTTTTGTGTTATCGCTCTAGCCCCCCCGCCCCCGCCCCAATCATTTTCTTGGAATATTTTGTTACATTATCCTTTCCTTGACTTAACCCACTCCATTGACAATTATTATTCAGTAATTTTTCTTCCTTATTTTGGGAATAAACAAAGGGGGTGGTTCACTCTGTGCAAGCACTTAAAAGGAGAGTTTTCTCTAGTAAATATTTAAGTGTTTTTTGAAAGGGGAATGAAACTTGGTTAGCCTAATTATTATTTGTACCATGCTCTAGTAATTTTATTTATTTATTTATTTATTTATTATTTTTTGTTTGGGGGCCATACCCCGTGGCACTCAGGGGTTACTCCTAGCTCAGAAACACTCCTGGCAGGCTAGGAGGGACCATATAGGATTCTGGAATTGAACCCAGGTCTGTCCCAGTTGGCTACATGCAGGGCAAATGCCCTACCACTGTACTATCATTCAGGCTCATTCTCTTGTAATTTTATATTAATAATTAAATGTTTTTTCTTTGGAGTAGATCACACTTTATCCTCTGCTTTGGTATGTTCTCTGTTGGAATGTATCCTAGGATTAAATCTTAGACTTTCATTTCCTATGTGATTTTTTTTCTGTATCAGCTAAAGACACTAAATGGCCATATCTTTGAGATTCTTGCTTCCTCTCCTCCCACATTCTTTTTTACTATCCTCTGTTTCTTCTTCCCTTTTGCACTTCTTTTTTTCCTTTACTTTTTTTCTCTACCTTTCCTTCTATATTTCTTCTCACTCTATATATCACATTAATATCACATTTGCTATCCTTGACTTTGATGTAAAAATAAGACATCTCAAAATGATCATGTTCAAAAGAAATTATTCTCTTTCTCGCTGGTTGTAATTTATTATACCTGCATTTTTCCTTGTCTTTAGTGAATTCTTCTGGTTATGACTTTCCTCATCAAATCTATTATCAAGTTCTAATTATGCCTCATTTTAATTAATTGGACACCAGCTCTTCTATCACCTCTGTTTTAAACTATAATTTTGTCTCAGATTACCAGAATATTTTTAAAAAATTTTTTGAGTTCTCTTTTATATTTATGTCTCAAAATTCTGAAAAATTTATTTTCCTTTTCCTGTCAATCTAGGTGGGGTCTTTTGCTTACCTACTGTATTCTAACAATGTATTTAATTGTCCCTTGGATAGCATCAGTGACATAATTTTTCTTCCTTTGACATCTGCCCTATGCCTTCATCTTCCATACTTATGAGTTCTGTTTGAAAAGTATCATTTTCTCATAATTTTTTATTTATTACTTCTTCCAAATATTTCTAACTCGGAATTTTTTCCAAGATTGAGTTCCATAAACTTAAATGTTTACTGAAGATCTCTACTCTAATTCTCATCCAAAACTGAGCTCATCATCTTTACTTTCCTTCCAGTCTTGTAAATTTTAACATTCCTTTTCTATCCAAAGAAATTCTTAATCTTTCTCCATGTTTCTTACAAACAGTCCTAGATTGAAGTCTAATATTTACTATAATACCTGTTTTTGTTTTTACAACAGAACTTTGTTCCTTCACTAGTCTAATCTTTGTACAGTATCCCAAAGTTGTAAATTTGATTGTGGCCCTTGGCCCTTCTTCAAACTCTTATTTGCCAAGATCAAAAGATGTTGCCAGTCCTTGCAGTCAGGCAAAAAAAAAAAATTAATTGGCTATTTCTCAGCAACCACTTTTTATACTGCTAATATGGTCCAAAGAAAACAGTGTGCCAAATTTCATCAATCTGTTTGCTCATTAATGAATGATTTATTAAATAAACATTTCATGGGCGTGCATAAGTATTGTCTTCAAAATTCATAACAAGTTCCAGTAATGTGTTGTTCACTCTTGGCTCCAGCCTTGCCTTTCTAATTTTCTTTTTCTAGTGCTATGCATACTTTCACTTTATTTTCCACTCCAGGTTTATTCTACTTATTTTTGTATCCATCTGCCTTGATCAAGTCTCATATGTATAATTTGGAGTATATAATTCTACTTGACCTTTCTTAACTGGCAAAATGTAGAAAATTCCAAATTGTAAACATGCAAATGTTATTTTAGATAATTAAAAAATTCTGTATCGGGGCCGGGCGGTGGCGCTGGAGGTAAGGTGCCTGCCTTACCTGCGCTAGCCTAGGAGACGGACCGCGGTTCGATCCCCCGGCGTCCCATATGGTCCCCCAAGCCAGGAGCGACTTCTGAGCGCATAGCCAGGAGTAACCCCTGAGCGTTACCGGGTGTGGCCCAAAAAAAAAAAAATTCTGTATCTAGGCAAATGGTAAATTTACTTTAAACAATTTTAGTGTCAATAAAAAGAATAAATATAATCATGTAAAATTTTTATTGACATATATAATTCACATAATAAATAAACATGTACCTCACAAATGATATCTATATGTTATAACTAGAAGTAGCCATACATAGCTAATAGTGGTTCATTTTATGTCAGTACATACAAGACATTAAGCACAAAGAACTAAAAGTACAGATTATATTTTCTTGTTTTATATATTCACCTCGAGGTAGTATTAATATTATTTACATATTATTCTTAAAATAACTTGGTTTGTAAAGTAGAAGAATAATTCTATTCTCATTTTATAGATAAAAAGTCTAAATTCAATCTCTTGATATCTTACCTAAATGTATTTGCTCAGTTGAAGGAAGTGTTTCAATTCCAGAATGTAACAGTGGCTTTGAGAAATTGCTAAAATACAGTATTTGGATAATTATGAATTGCATTGGAGAAAGACAGGTTCAGCAATAGGGTACATAATTTGGGAATATTCAGTGTAAGAAATATCTAGGAGATTAGTGAAATCCAATGTATGTGTTTAAATGTAGATTCTCAGAGTTATAAAGAGTACCACACTGTATATTCCAAGAATGATTGTGATTTTTTTAGTTTTTTTTTTTTTTCTTGAGTGTAGGCCAGTGATAGGTATTAGAGTTGAAAGTTGAGAAGAAACTCCTTTGATAGGAGGAAGTTTAAGATTAAATTTTATATAGCTCATGTTCCTCACTTTAATTTTTGTAAATGACCACAAAATTATTAACTGATAATTATTATAACCTAGTAGACAATTACATTTATTGCAATATATGTAAAGTTAGTTTAGAGATTAAAGGGGGAAAAGGTCTTGCAAACCATATTGCTTAGGAAAATGTTTATCCAATACATCTACACAAATTAAAGTGAAGATACTTTAGTATCGTAAACACTAATTTTATGGGCCCGGAGAGATAACACAGCGGTGTTTGCCTTGCAAGCAGCCGATCCAGGACCAAAGGTGGTTGGTTCGAATCCCAGTGTCCCATATGGTCCCCCATGCCTGCCAGGAGCTATTTCTGAGCAGACAGCCAGGAATAACCACTGAGCACCGCCGGGTGTGCCCCCCCCCAAAAAAAAAACACTAATTTTACAGATTTTACTAATTTTACAGATAACAGTGTCATTCATACAACTCTTAAATAGGAAATACCAAATTTATGAACTCTTGAATAATCTGTAGTCAGTGAGATGAGCCAAACCAAAGAAAAACGAATGAGTTCAACTTTTACTTCATTACTACTAGAAGCATTATAGTAATTAACTTTACTTCACCATAGAAACTGAAATCTGGATTTTCTTTTCTATTTTAGCTTACAGAATCCCAAATTTCAGAGCATTTAGTAAATAACACTATAAGACTCTAAATAGTGAAAGAATTGGGATTTCAAATGCAATAATATTAAGATATATCTACAATTAACACACTCAATATTCTCCTAATAGAGAAAATAAAAAAGCACTCCTAAAAGGAACAGATTGTCTTTAATACTGTTTTGTTGAGGATCTTTGTGTCTATTTTATTAGGGAAATCAGTCTGTAATCCTCCTTTTTCTGTGCTCTCTCTGCTTTTGATATCAAGGCAATGTTTACTTCAGAGAAACTGTTTGAGGGGTTTTGTTTGTTTGTTTGTTTCTTCAGTTTCCTAAAGGAGATTGAAAAATATTGGCAATAATCTTTCTGTAAAGATTTGAGAGAACTCATTTACAAAGACTCCTGTGCCTGGGATTTTATTTTAGGAGAGAATTTTGGTTATGCATTTTGCTGATGTTTGGATGTATCTGGAGAGTAACATGATAGGTGAAATGAGTCAGAGGGACAGACACAGAATGATTTCACTCATATGTGAAACATAAAGAAATATTCTAGGGGAATAAGTAAAGCCCACAGGCAACTGAAATGAAGAACAGGAGATTGGATTCTTAGTATGAAGCTTGCCACTGGGTGGGGCACCAAGGAGGTGAGATTAGTCAGGAAAAAGACCACAATGACAATGGTAAAGAGAAAGGTCACTTTGGATCAAGTACTGAAAGAAGGTAAAGTGACATGTAGGATACCTAATCAGTATCAATATTGTAAATCACAATGGTAAAGGATAAAAAGAATAATAAGGCAGATAGGAGACGCAGGAGAGAAACCAGGGAAACTAGTGAAATTAGTGGACACTGTAAAAGACTTGGTGTTGAAGTATTATATATATATCTGAAGCAAAAAGCACGAATAAATTTGTAACTTTGTAATTCCCAGTGATTCAACAGAAAATATTAAACTAAATAAAAAAGGCCAGAAATCTATAGACGAAATTGGTAATCTTTTTACAGAGTGTATGTTTTACCATTTGTCTTTGTTTAAAACGTCTAGTAAAAATAATAAAACTCATATTAACAAATGTTATTTTCTCCAGTTATCCATAGCACCAGAGAATTATCCCTTTATGAGTAATTGTTCCAAAGAAATATGCCCAAATTAATTCATTGAGTTAAGCCTTGGAAATTGTGGAATCATTGAAGATTATAAAAATATGCTCATGTCATAAAACAAACTGAAGTCTATACTTGTACAGATTGATAAACTAAAACTGTCTTAGTTGCTGCTGCAGTGGTAGTACAGAAGTAAGGTGATTGCCTTGCATTTGGTCTAACGAGATTTGATCTTCTAGCCTCTAAGCTGTACAAGGAGAGATGCACTAACCCTAACCCTGAGCACAATTGGGTATGACCCCCAAAACAAACTAAGGCAGTTTTAGAAGGAGGCATCTATCATTTCAAATGTTTCTGAATGGAAGTAAAATAATAAGTGAAGTATAAAAACACCAAATAACCAAGTTACAGGACTTTGACAAAGAAATTCAATTTCCCTGAGAGTAATTGAAAACCCTAATAAAAAAAATTTTTGAAAGAGTACAAGGAAATAGTGTTGAAGAGGTTCTGCTGAATAAACATTCTCTTTATTATTAAAAATAACTTTAAAGGACTTTTAAAGTAGTATGCAGCTATTAAGAAAGCTTGCCAGCTGTGGAGTCGAAGGTAGGGTTTACATGAATTACAAAGTAGCCCAGAGATAGAAAGCAAATATTTGGGCTGAATATCCAATTCTCAGTAAAAGACAAAGACTTTAACTAGGAAGAGTTAGGAGAGTTGTGTGGACTGGAAGAGTTTTCTGTGTTATTGGCCTAGCTAAGCCGAAGAACTAAATAATTAAGATTGTTTTAGACAATATAATTAGAGATTTTGATGAAACCTATAAGGACTTGAGCATAGGACTGGGCACCTGGTTGATAGATGGGAACATGATATGATTTTAAAATTTTGATAACAATTTTAAGAGTTTAATTTAAAAGTCATCAAATAAAATAGTTTTTATAGAAGAATGCATTAGAAATTAATAGATTTAAAATTGTTTCAGGGAGAGTGAGAGGACTTTAAAATATGATTCATTACTAGTATGTGAGTAATTTATTGAAACTAATTGATATCAGGAACTTATTAAATTCTTTTGCAGTCTCCTTATACTGAGATCATAGATGATTCAAGCAACAGAAAAAGTGACCACACATTCCCTGCCTAGGAGCCCCAAGAGACACTGCACCCTTATATAAAAAAAATAACTTCTGGGTAAAACCAGACAGGGCAGGGCAAAGGAACTTTATTTTTCAGAAAATAAAAATTACAAACCAGCTGTATTTACATAATTGATTCTGGAGCATTCAATGAACTTCCATCTATTGTTGCCTATAATAAGTATTTAAGATAAAGCAACCTACACCTCAAGTAAGATCAAAACCATTTGGTAACACTGAGTTGCTCAGATATCTAAGGCATTCTTTATATCCATAGGAAAAAAGATGGAAAAGACCACTGAAACTATTTTATTTTATTTTATTTTATTTTGTTTTGTTTTGGAGGGGGGCAGAGTGATAGAACAGCGGGTAGGGCATTTACCTTTGTTTGTGGTCGACACAGGACCAACCCAAGTTGGATCCCTCACATCCTATATGATCTTCTGGCACAGGGCCAGAAGTAATTTGTGATGGCCAAATGGTGTGGCCAACAAATAAACATCAATAAATAAATAATTAAACTATTTTTAATTGCTAACTTGCTTCTTCTGAAAGTGAAGGTTTATCTTATAAACATGTGAATTCAGGTGATTAGCAAAATATAAATGACAAAAGCAGTAAACATCAAATTGGATATATTTTATATATTGATACTGCTTTCATTAATTTTTTGTAAGTGTTTGAGCAGTTATTTAGGTAGTAGGAAATTAAAAATGTTTTAGGATTTCTAACCCAGGCATTCAATGGGATGCCTGTAGGCAACAAAACTGGAATGCACAGAACTTTGTAATTAAATAGATTTACCTTAAATCCTACTTATTTTTATTGGATAAAAATATTAAAGATTTTTGATCTTTGTTATCTCTTTCATGAAAACAATTTTATGTCTTACAGATTGACTGCAAGGATTGAATAAAAAATGCATGTTATATATGCTTAGCTTCATACTACAGGGTTCCTTACAATTTTCACTTATTAATCTTAAATGATAATTAAAAATATTATCCCTTTTGTAGTCATAATATCTAAAATGCAACTATCATGTTTAATATAGCAAGGATAGAAGTGGGAGGGCCTTTAAAGGGAAACTGAGAAGGGCTGGAGCGTTGGCGCAGTGGTAAGGCGTTTTCCTTGCACACAGCTACCCTACAACAGACTGCTGTTTGATCCTCTGAATTCCCATATGGACCCCCAAGCCAAGAGCAATTTCTGAGTTCATAGGCAGGAATAATCTCTGAGCATCACCGGGTGTGCCCTCCCCTCCCCTCAAAAAAAGTAAAGGGGAACAGAAAAGAGCAAAGAAGGTTTTGAAAATATTATGGATTCTTAAATTTTAATTTCATTCCCCAATTACAAATGAAGAATTGGGATTATGCATATATATATTTTATAAATAAAATGTAATATAACTAGTGAAATTTATTTAGAAAGAAAAATGTGTATTTTACTTAACACTCTATTAGGCTGTATATATTTTATCTGCTTACAATTTGCTAAAGTAGTGATACCCTGTACTAGTTAATGCTTTACAAATCAGTGATAAGAAAGAGATCTGAGGCTGACCCAGGACTGACCAAGGTTTGATCCCTTTGCATCCCATATGGTCCCCCAAGCCAGGTGCAATTTCTGAGCACATAGCCAAGAGTAACCTCTGAGCATCACAAAAGAAAGAAGAGACCTGAAAGTTCTGTTGATGCTTCATCTTAGCATTCGATTTGTTGCATTTATCCATTCTTTACAAATTTCCACTTTCCACTAAATTTTTGCCAATGTTTTCTTAAACTTTGCTACTATGAGAAGCACGTGGCTATTGTGATTACCAAATAAGTTACCAGTAGATTTGTTCCCAAAGCAAAACAATTAACTTTGAACTCAGAATTCTCTATTTGTTCTATCTAGATGTTATAAAATATTACTATTCCAGAACTTTCTCCACTATTAGATTCATATGCTTTACAGTCTTTTAAATTTATTACTACAATTACCAAGGAAAATAAAGAGTTTCCAAATGGGGGCTTGAGTTTTGGACTTAGATCAAATACCTAAAAGGGATCACTATATAAACCAGAATAAATATTTTTCATTGAAGGGAGGGAAAAGTGAAAAGAACTAATAAGAATAGCTGGGTTGACTAACAGTGGAACAGAAGAACAAAGCATACGAGAGTTTAGGGAACTTTCATTCTAGCAATTAATGAGAACAGGAACGTTAAATGTTTGTTTTAAGTGTTGTCATTAGAGATGTAACCATTTGAGTTAGATTTGTGATAAGTAAAATTAAGAGCAAATTAAAAAATAAACATTAAGAATAATTTTAGAATCACTAGGAAAGCTACATTTAGAATGTAAAAGTATGATTAAAAGAAATATGCTCACAGGACCAGAGCAATCTTGCCTGGCATGTGATTGACCTAAATTCACTTTCCAGCATCCCATCGGTTGTCTGCCAAGTTTCACTAAGAGTGATTCCTAAGTAAAGAGTCAGGAGTGAGCCCTGAGCAGTTCTAGGTGTGGCCTCTTATCCTCCCCAAAATAGAAAGAATTACGTATGGAGTAAAACTCTATGGATAGAAGCTATAATTCCACCTGCTAAGGAAGTCCTAATACATAGAAAGAAAATTCTCCAGCATTCTTTACAAAGTCTTCAGCAAAGACTGTAAAGTGTTAATGATGGTTAATTGTGATGATCAATACACTATTCCACAGAAATGTGGCCTATTACTCCCACACCTTAATAATAAAAATAGGGTAATTTGATTTCAAATGTGTGACCATCATCAAATTGACAACATAGAATAAAATGCTGGATCAACTAGGTCAGTGACATTATTTTTAAATAGTACTAAATAAGAAAGGTTAGGTGCTATAGAACACAAATTAATAAGCTAATCAAATCACCAGAGACAGGTCATGTAAACAGTAGTTAAATTTGTTCTTATGGAACAGTCATCAAAGATCTACTGAAGGATGCTACTTACTCGTTCCAGATTTTAAGTATTTCATTTACAGAGGCAGTAAATTATAAACTAAGTTTGCTTGATAAGTTAAGGGCTCTTTTATGAAATTATTTATGCCATTAGTATAAAGGGAGATCATTGCTGGATCTAAAACAAATGTTCTGGCATACTGAACTGCATTTGTTTGTAAAATTATTTGGACAAGTCACTTTAATTGGAGCAGTCTTAAAATCTTAAAAAGCCACAAAACTTAATTTGTAAGCCTAAATAACAGTTTCTGGTTTTGCCATTTTGCATAGTTTTTAAATCATTAAATGAAGTGATTTTTGAGGTGCAGCATCGAGCTATCATTACATTTGTATTCAAGGAATTTATTTTATGAAATTGCAGAATTTGTATGTTGCTAGTAAAAAGTTGTCTTCCCTTCATTCCTTCCTTTCTTCCTTTTTTGTTCCTCTCTCCCTCTCCCTTCCCTCCCTCCATTATTTCTTTTCCTTCTTTCTTCCCTGCCTCCCTCCTTCTTTCCCTTTTGCCTCTCTTCCTTCTTTCTTTCTTTTTTCCTTCCTTCCTCCTTTCTTCTTTCCCTCCTTTCTCCCTTCCTCTCTTCTTTCCCTCCTTCCTTTCTTCCCTCTCTTTATTCTTACCTCCCTCCTTCCTTCCTTAATTCCATCCTTATTTCCTCCCACTTCCCCTCCTCCATTCCTTACTCCTACCCTCTTTGCTTCCTTCATCCATTTCTCTCTCCCTACTTCCCTCTTCCTTTCTTCCTCCTCCCTTCTCTCTCTCCCTCCTCCATTTTTCTTCCATCCCTCCTTTTTCCCTCCATTCTCCCTTACTCTGTATTCCTTCCTTCCTTCCTTCCTTCCTTCCTTCCTTCCTTCCTTCCTTCCTTCCTTTTTATAGTTAATTGAAGGGGATATGCCTATATCATGAAAACATGATATTGTATAATTGTTAGAACACATGTATAATCTACTATTTGTTGGAATATAGAGGCGGGAATATTTGCTTTGGTTTTGAGGGAAGAATGAGTTTAACAAATAAAAAGCATTCATAGTGTATAAGAACAATACTAATAAAGACCCAGAAGACTTTGATATTACCAAGTGAAAGAAGTGGACTTTATGAGTGACATATTGTTCTATTTCTGAGTTTACAAGAAAAAAATAAGGATAAATTCTTTCTTTGAAGACTAAATCAAGATAGAGTTATAATAAAACATAATGCTGTTATTGTTAGATGAAGGACACTAGAATGTTTATTATTATTCTAGTGTTTTTAAATAGATACCACCAAAGGCCAAAGGTTTTATACACAGCAGGAAAAATAATTAGTAAATGCAATAATAGTACCTTGGTGTGCACTTCTATTTCAAGGTTAATTATTTGTTTAATTAAAGCTTGAAATCAGCCAGAAATAGTATTGCCTAGAAATATTAGATAAACATAATTTTCTTTGTGTAAGAATTGTGCGGCAATTATTTTAACCTCTCAATAAAATTTGGCCTTTATTTTTTCAAAAATTATATCACATTCAAAGATTTGTATTCTTTTATGCTACCAATTATGGATTAGTTAATTGTATTTGCATCTTTAAACAAGGGAAATAAAGTTAGATAGCTTAGCTAATGTACTGAATGTTTCATACCTAGAAAGTGGTAGAATTATGATTTATAACATAAGTATATTCTAATTCTTAATAAGTAGCTCTTGAGATATTATATTATATTATATTATATACTAGAATGTGATATTAATTATTATGTTTCAGGAAGACAAATAATTTGAGGCGGGGGTTGTTGTGGAAGCTTTTGAAGGCATCAGGAAAAAGAAAAAGGCACATGGACAAAAAACAAATAGGACATGAGATATTGTAAAATGGAATCAACCATGTGTAATGACTTGGAGTCGCAAAGAATGGGTTAGTGAAAGTGATTTTTGAAGTCTAGTTTTTAATAGATTTTTCTATCATAGGAAACACAAAGGAAGAATACAGTGAATAAAAGTAATAGTAATTTATGTTTTTGGTTGAGGTTAGCAAATTAGAATATGTTGATATTTTTATTCTGAAGCTCAAATAAATTAAAGATCAACATTTCTGAGAGGTGGATTTATTGTTATAATTTAAACATATTTTTAATATTTTGCCATTCATGCCCTATTATTATTGTTTGGATCACTCACAGCAACTATCATCAAATAGGTTTATTTTTCTTTTTTCTGGTACCTTTGTAGAGAAGAATATAAATCTTATAGAATAATATGTAACTTGTAATATATTCAGTGAGCTGTAGTTGTTATTTTCCATAATCTATTTATATAGGCTTAGCCAAATATCTAAAAGGTAAATAATCAGAATGAGTCATTCCTATTTCCATATTTTTATCTTGAGTATAATATTTTCCAAAAATTAAGATCTAAACTTACCACATACTGAATTAATTTTACCAACCAGTTTTTACTAGAGTGAAGGTATGCCAAAAACTCATCTACACTACCGCTAAACATTCTGCCTTAAAATTTACATTTTATTTTATTTTGGGGGGTTTTTGGGCCACACCTGGCAGTGCTCAGGGGTTACTCCTGGCTGTCTGCTCAGAAATAGTCCTGGCACTGGGGACCATATGGAACACTGGGATTCGAACCAACCACCTTTGATCCTGGATTGGCTGCTTGCAAGGCAAACGCCGCTGTGCTCTCTCTCCAGGCCCTACATTTTATTTTTTGAGATGCGGCTATCACTTTAGTTCAGAGAATGTAATCTGATTACCTATTAATTGTTCTTTGCAGAAACCCCCTCATTGGGAACTAGGACCTGTGAGGATGAACAAACAGAGCAGCAGTTAAGAACAACCTCAGGTAATTAATTAATTGTTCTATTCTTTCTCAAGAGTTTGTCTATTGTTTGACCTTTTATACAAATAAATAAAAAAATAGATCTAATATTTGGAATTATCTTTAAAGTAATTTCTTAAATAACAGATCATTTTTGGATAAATTCTCACACCTACATTTTACCATCTGTATTTTAGTCTAAACTGCAATTTTATAAAAAAGTGCCAGTCGGTAGATATTTTTCTAAAACCAAGTGGATAGTTCAGTTATTTTTGTAATTAACAAATTGAATTTGGTAAGCTATGTCAACACATTTACTTACTTCTTGTGCTTTCTCATATGTGTGTGCTTATGTGTGTGTTAAAAATTACTTGCTTAGACATATTATATTGAAATAATTTAATAAGAAATTTACTCATATTGCTAAAAAACACACCTCATTTATTTCTCCTGTAGAAGCACAATCCCAGATTCCAGATGTATACAATTGAAATAATAAAGTTGTATAGAGAACAAGAACTGATTATAAAAAGTACATATGTTCAGAATGTAAAAATTGAAACACTTAAATTTATTTTGAAAGCTTAAAATAACATTTTATTATAAAGTCAGGCTATCTTAAATGGCTACTTCATGAAAGGAGAACAATATAAACATTCTAGACAATGTCATTTAGCCAACTTATTAAACTGAATTGAGAAATTCTTCCTTTGAGCTTTATAGTTATTTGAACAATAAGTGCTCAATTTCTTTACAATTTTAACAATATATAGATATTTTTACATGTACCTAAAAGCTGCATTGTCTAGGGATGGGGAATGAAGTAACTCCTGGCTGGCCCAGGAGATGATATGCCAGGGATCAAGCCCAGGTAGACCACATAGAAGGTAATTATACTTTATCTGCTGTACTATCTCTCTGGTAGCCAAAAATAATATTATTACTAAAGTTTTAGAATGAAGAAAGTAATATTGTTAGGTACTATTTAGTAAAAATATTTACTATTTACTGTTTTCAGCTAAACATAGTAAACATGGGAAACATAGGAAGGATAAAAACACTCTCAAATAAGGTTACAGTCTAGTACATATATAATACCTTGCATGATGTATGTAGTATACAGTGACTAGTGTGCATGAAAGCTATCATTAAAACATTAGGGCAGAGGCCGGAGAGATAGCATGGAGGTAAGGCATTTGCCTGGCATGCAGAAGGATGGTGGTTCAAATCCCAGCATCCTATATGGTTCCCTAAGCCTGCCAGGGGCAATTTCTGAGTGCGGAGCCAGAAATAATCCCTGAACACTGCCATGTGTGACCCAAAAACCAAAATAAATAAATAAATAAATAAATAAATTTTTATTAACTCTTAAATTATAAATAAATTAAATTATTTTCATTTTAGGCATTTTGATTTATAATGTAATAATAATATAATATATAATTATAGGGTTTTATAAATAAAATATTCCAGCACCACATAAAAAAAGAAAATTTAAAATAACTTTTCATTATAAAGTCAGGATATCTTAAATAAAAGTC
Organism: Suncus etruscus; assembly: GCF_024139225.1. NCBI lineage: Eukaryota > Metazoa > Chordata > Mammalia > Eulipotyphla > Soricidae > Suncus > Suncus etruscus. The sequence continues at coordinate 20,037,537 of NC_064857.1, read as the reverse complement.
CTTAAATAAAAGCCCTTCCTTCAATTATACTTATTTATTAATGTCTATGCATGCATAGTAAATGTTATTTTTCCCCAGAAAACTCAACAAAATATTCAATATAAAATGGTCTGAAGCTAGCTGCCACTGCACATATCTTAATCCAGTAAAAACAATGTATTAGTGACCACATTATAGATTGTATGTGGAAAATCAGGATTATAAACAAAATTTAAACAAAAAAACACTCTCTGCTAGTACATTTCTCTATCATTTAGTAAACAAAGACAGAAAAATCTGTATTTGATCCTCAAATTCTGAAAAAATCTCATGTTTACATATTCTCCTGTTTTTTTTTTTGTCTTTATTTTTATATTAATAGTTTTATTTTGACCAAGGTGGCTTACAAATCATTCACAGTGGTATTTCAGGTACATAGTGACATTGAATCAGGGGTATTCCCGCCACCAATGCTGTCTTCCCTCCACCCCTGTTGCCAGCCTGCATCCCATATCGCCCCTCCTTTGCCTCCCGGGCTGTTATTACAAGTGGTCCCCTCTGTGTCCAGCCTTTTGTAGACTGGGTTCATTTCTGTTGTAGTTGGGTTTGGATTGATGTTCAAGTCTGATCATTTTTTATTTCCACTCAATCTTCATATGACTTTTTGGTCTTGGTGCCCTACATATTCTCCTGGTTTTTTTTTTGTTGTTTTTTTTTTTGATATTTTCATCTACGTTTTCCATAGGGAAGTTGATCATGAGCTATTCCACAGTGAATCAACTTAATCATAGTAAATTAGAATTGCTGTTGTGATTATTTGACAATATTTATAAACATTTAATCATTATAAATTTGGAAAGTGATTACAGTTTGCTGTGTTCAAGATTTACTCTGTGTCTGTACTCAGTGCTCATTTCTGGCAATGCTCAATGGAATGAGCATATGCAGTGCTCAGGATCAAACTCTCATTGGATGCAAGTAAGATCATTCTCCATCCTGAGTCATTTTTTTATTTTTTAGAAAATATTTTTTTTAATTTAAACAACTTTATTACATACATGATTGTGTTTGGGTTTCAGTCATGTAAAGAACACCACCCATCACCAGTGCAACATTCCCATCACCAATGTCCCAAATCTCCCTCCTCCCCACCCGACCCCCGCCTGTACTCTAGACAGGCTTTCTATTTCCCTCATACATTCTCTTTATTAGGATAGTTCAAAATATAGTTATTTCTCTAACTAAACTCATCTCTGTTTGTGGTGAGCTTCCTGAGGTGAGCTGTAACTTCCAGCTCTTTTCTCTTTTGTGTCTGAAAGTTATTATTGCAAGAATGTCTTTCATTTTTCTTAAAACCCATAGATGAGTGAGACCATTCTGCATCTTTCTCTCTCTCTGACTTATTTCACTCAGCATAATAGATTCCATGTACATCCATGTATAGGACAATTTCATGACTTCATCTCTCCTGAGGACTTCATAATATTCCATTGTGTATATGTACCACTGTTTCTTTAGCCATTCATCTGTTGAAGGGCATCTTGGTTGTTTCCAGAGTCTTGCTATGGTAATTAGTGCTGCAATGAAAATAGGTGTAAGGAAGGGATTTTAGTATTGTATTTTTGTGTTCCTAGGGTATATTCCTAGGAGTGGTATAGCTGGGTCCTATGGGAGCTCGATTTCTAGTTTTTGGAGGAATCTCCATATTGCTTTCCATAAAGGACGAACTAGACGGCATTCCCACCAGCAGTGGATAAGAGTTCCTTTCTCTCCACATCCCCGCCAACACTGCTTGTTCTCATTCTTTGTGATGTGTGCCAATCTCTGGGGTGTGAGGTGGTACCTCATAGTTGTTTTGATTTGCATCACATACCCTGCTCATGGATTGGCAGGATTAACATCATCAAAATGACAATATTCCCCAAAGCATTGTACAGATTTAATGCGATCCCTCCAAAGATACCCATGACATTCTTCAAAGAAGTGGATCAGGCACTTTTGAAATTCATTTGGAACAATAAACACCCTAGAATAGCTAAAGCAATCATTGGGAAAAAGAATATGGGAGGAATTACTTTCCCCAACTTTAAACTTTACTACAAAGCAATAGTTATCAAAACAGCATGGTATTGGAATAAAGACAGCCCTTAGATCAGTGGAATAGGCTTGAATACTCAGAGAATGTTCCCCCAACATACAATCACCTAATTTTTGATAAAGGAGCAAGAAATCCTAAATGGAGTAAAGAAAGCCTCTACAACAAGTGGTGTTGGCACAACTGGCTAGCCACTTGCAAAAAATTGAACTTAGACCCCCAGCTAACATCATGTACGAAGGTTAAATCCAAATGGAGGAAAGACCTTGATATCAGACCCGAAACCATAAGATATATAGAACAACAAGTAGGTAAAACACTCCATGACATTGAGACTAAAGGCATCTTCAAAGAGGAAACTGCACTCTCCAAGGAAGTGAAAGCAGAGATTAACAGATGTGAATATATTAAACTGAGAAGCTTCTACACCTCAAAAGAAATAGCTCCCAGGATACAAGAGCCCCCCACTGAGTGGGAGAAACTATTCACCCAATACCCATCAGACAAGGGGCTAATCTCCAAAATATAAAAGGCACTGACAGGGGGCCGGGCGGTGGCGCTAAAGGTAAGGTGCGCCTGCCTTGCCTGCGGTAGCCTTGGACGGACCACCGTTCGATCCCCCGGTGTCCCATATGGTCCCCCAAGCCAGGAGCAACTTCTGAGCGCATAGCCAGGAGTAACCCCTGAGCGTTACCGGGTGTGGCCCAAAAACCAAAAAAAAAAAAAGGCACTGACAGAAATTTACAAAAAAAAAAAAACATCTAATCCCATCAAAAAATGGGGAGAAGAAATGGACAGACACTTTGACAGAGAATAAATACAAATGGCCAAAAGACACATGAAAAAAATGCTCCACATCACTAATCATCAGGGAGATGCAAATCATCCTAAGTCATTATATGTACATTATATGAACATGAAATGAATATAATCACATGACAATTACATGTCAATAAAATGGCCAAAAATTATTTCAAATGAAAATAAAAACATCAGTAATCCACAGCTATTTTCTACCATTTTAAAGACGAGGCAGAAATCTATTATAAATATATATATTTTAAACTTCACAGAAATGTCTTGTGCATTTGTGAAGCAAGTTCAAGCTAATTTTTTTCTGAAAACCTTTTATTCTCAATTGATGGCACTGTGTCATAGACTGAATTACCACAAGTAGAGAAAACTAGGAATTACCATATTTAAAATAGTAGTGCCAAAGACCATTAGACATAACTTATAAATAAACAGATGAGCTATCTTATTTTAGACAGTATTTTAATATAAATGAAACGTCTTTTTCAGATTGAAGGACCTTTGGTACTAAAAGTTGTAAAAGATAATTGTTTTAGAGCACTTGTTTTCTATGTGTTTTCCCTTCATAAGTAGCATTAATATAACCTGGTATATTTTTTTTTTCTATTGCAAACCTAAGTAAAAACAATGGAGCTAGGGCCAGGCATTCTGTGGCTCAATAATCCCCAATCCCTCTATATGATACTTATTTCCACCAAAGTCTAAGACCAAATCAGGTAACAGGTGACATTCTATTTTAGAAGCTGGTCACAGAAGTTCTCTGAACTAACCTGAATCCTAAATAGTGAAAATTATAGGAGTTTGAGAAAATCCGATTACAGATAGAGATGGGAAGAAGTTGAGTATACTCTGAGACAAGAAAGATAGGTAAATTAAGATGAAGTCAAAAGAGTAGACAATGAGGAGATTATTCCAACCATAGCAAGTAGGTGATATATTATTCTAAGTGAAAGAAACCAGAGATAGTACAGCAAGTAGGGCACTTGCACACAAAAAAATCTGGGGGTGATCCTCATCACTCCATATACTCCCCCAAGTCCTGCTACAGTGATCTCTAATCACAAAGCCAAGAGCTGGCCCTAAGCACCATTAAGTATGGCCAAAAAAGAAGAGGGAAAGAAAACAAGAATTCAGTGTTCTGGGACCGGAGAGATAGCACAGCGGTGTTCGCCTTGCAAGCAGCCGATCCAGGACCTAAGGGATTGTTTCGAATCCTGGCGTCCCATATGGTCCCCGTGCCTGCCAGGAGCTATTTCTGAGCAGATAGCGAGGAGTAACCCCTGAGCACCGCTGGGTGTGGCCCAAAAACCAAGGAAAAAAAGAAAAGGAATTCAGTATTCTTTTTGCCTTTTTTTTGGGGGGGGGGGGTCAAACCCGGCGGTGCTCAGGTGTTACTCCTGGCTGTCTGCTCAGAAATAGCTCCTGGCAGGCATGGGGGACCATATGGGACACCGGGATTCAAACCAATCACCTTTGGTCCTGGATTGGCTGCTTGCAAGGCAAACACCGCTGTGCTATCTCTCTGGGCCCAGAATTCAGTATTCTAATAAGAATTATTGTTGATATATGCAGAATAAATGTAGAAAAGGAAGAATGAGTTTTATTTTTATTTATAAGACCATTTCAACACACAGATAAGCAATTAAAGGCAGTAGTAATAAAATGTAAAGTAGTAGGCATCAACTTAGTATATTTTAATAGATATTCAGATGTAGTACATATTAGACATTTAGAACTATATATTATATTACTTGCTGTTAAATTATGTGCATATAGGAGAAATAGAGAAGTAGAAGATAGCTTGGTTTGAGTGTGTGGTGTTGATATGACATCCTGGTGCCAAGAGAGAAAGAGTGTGAGGTATGTTGAAAAGGGAGGAAGTGCTTTAATGTAAGTATATAAAGTTTGCTATAGAATCTAGGTATCCAAAAATGTTATAAAATTTAAAGCCGTGAATCTGTATAAGATCACCTAGGAATATCATTATTTTTCTTTAAAATATTATCTTATGCAGACACAGAATAGGGCGTTTGATCTATGCTGGAGCCACATGAATATTTTAGATTTTTAATGGAAGAAGCCTGGCAAAGTAGAATTAGACGGAAACTTTCTAAAGATAGACTGAAAATCAGAGAAGTCTGATGTGATGAAATTCAAGGGAGGGAGCCTTTGAAGGGAATAATAGGTATTTGTTGAACAATAAAATTAAGATATAGTCAGAAAACTGACTGTTGACTTCTCATAATATGTCAATAATTACTTGCTTTGAGAACAACAATTGGTGTGAAGCTAGACTAGAGAAAAGAGTGAATACCGAGGTTCAGTGGAAAGAAAAAAATGCAAACACCAAATCAAGCCCCAAGCAGAGCTAAACAAATGTGTTGTTGTTGTTGTTGTTGTTGTTGTTGTTTTAAGTTTTACTGAAGGGGAAAAGAGGGCTGGAAGAGTATGGACTCCTCCTTTAAGAAAAGTCTCCTAACATCACTTTTCAGTTCAATTCTATCTTATACCAATTTGTATAGCTTGCTTACTATGTTCCAGACATTGTTTCAGGTGCATCTAACATGAATAAAATTAAGCTGACTTCTAGTTTCAGCCAGTGTGCACCTTCTTGGTGAATAGGCCATTCATAAACATTTTCCTTAGTAGGCTGAGTTTCTTATTGCCAATACACAGGACAAAGTAAAACAAACTCATATCCAGTAGCACTAATCCTAGCTCAACATTTATGGGAAGCTTTTGGGGAAAGGAAGAAATTAATAGTGCTTTTTTGAATGTTAATTTTGTGTTAGGCTCTATTTAAGTCTGTAAAAACTCATTTTTGTATATCATTTCATAACAAATCTGGGAGTTATATATTAAGTCCATTTATACAGATGAGAAATTAATATTTACCAAGCTGGGCTTGATGGAAAAGTAGAACCTATGCAGTGGAGCAAAGTTGTCTTAGATGAGAAATATTGATATGATAAGGGAGGAGAAGTATTAGTAATAATTGTGCATTTACAAAAGACTAACTCATAAAATGTACTCTCTGGACCAAAGAAAATCAGCATAACGTAAGAATTTATATGTAAATTCTGTTTCCATTTTAAAGTTTACAATTTGAATCTGCTGAATCAGAAAATCTAGATGTGAAGCCCAATAATCCTTAATGTAATATATTACATTACAAATTTACATATAATAATATTAACTTATTATATGTTAATATGTTAACATATATGTATTATATAATATATTAACATAGCATAATTATGATACCCTAAAGTTTAACAAGATTGTACTCAAAGATTAAATGCTAGCCAGAAAGTGAAGAAGAAAGACAAAAATTGGAACGGCAAAAAAGGGGATTTTATAGCTCGAAACAAAAAATTGCGTTTTTTGGGGGGGGTCACACCCGGTGGTGCTCAGGGGTCACTCCTAGCTGTCTGCTCAGAAATAGCTCCTGGCAGGCACGGGGGACCATATGGGACACCGGGATTCGAACCAACTACCTTTGGTCCTGCTTGCAAAGCAAACGCCTCTGTGCTATATCTCCGGGAAAATTGCTTTTCTTAATCAGTGATGAGAGGAATAGCTGAAAGATTTTAAGAAGCAAAGGCAAATTGAAGGAGATTATAAGAAAGATAGATTGAGTGGAAGAGAGATAAATTGGTAAAGGAGACAATGGAAGTGTGCAGGACATCCTACATAGAAACCTAATGTCTTAAAGAGATTCACAATATGTAAAAGTAAAGTGTTTAATTGATTTGATTTTCTCTCTATAAAGTCATTTCACAATCTTAAAAAAAAGTATACAAAAAAAACAAAGTATGTGATATTTTTCTTAGATGATTCAGAGAATTCCCTAACCCAACAGAAATAAAAAAAATATATAATCAACAGTGAAACTATCACAACTGACTACTGCTTAAGTCAGAGAAACAGCTAGAAGTAGATTGGCTGAAGCAGTCTTGCTTATAAATTTTGTGATTTTTATAGAATACAGAGTGATTTTCAGTCAGATTTTATTCATTTGCATATACACTAAGAATTGAAAAGTTTCTACATAGAGTTTATTTGTATGGGTACTAAATAGCAATATATCTTGGTCTACAGAATGTTAATTGTACATATTCACATGATTACTATGTTATTTATTGATTATTATTAATTTGAAGCATTTAAAGAATGTATATCATTAATCTTAACTGGAAGCTTTTTCTACTTCTATGTATATTGTATGATTAGTTTAACATGGATTTTGTAATCTCATGAGGCATAAGAACAATTGAAAATACATATATTATAAATATAAAAGTGATATGAAATGCTATATCATCATTCTAATGCTATGTTAATGTAGAAATTAATAGATAAAATAAAATTTGTTTGGGGACCAAAGATATAGTACAGTGAGTGAAGTACTTGCTTTCTTCATGGCTGACCTGGATTTGAGTCTCAGTGCCCCAGATGATCCCTTGAGCCTCACCTGGAATGACCTTGAAACCAAGAAAAACACCAACATCCTTTATTTTAGAATTTTAGGTAAAAAAAATGTATGTAATTTCTTTCAGTTCTAAGTCACCCCATGAAAACATTAATGTCACATATATATTTTCTTACAAAGCATCTAACATTTTTTTTTTTTTGGTTTTTGGGCCACACCCGGTATTGCTCAGGGGTTACTCCTGGCTATCTGCTCAGATATAGCTCCTAGCAGGCATGGGGGACCATATGGGACACCGGGATTCGAACCAACCACCTTTGGTCCTGGATCAGCTGCTTGCAAGGCAAACACCGCTGTGCTATCTCTCTGGGCCCAGCATCTAACATTTATAGTATTATACAATTGAGAATATGGAGTACCTAAAAAGATTAGGCTGGAGATGTGGTTTCTTAACATTAACACCCTGATTCAGAAATCTATTTAGAAAATGAATGTCAAATATCAAAAAGAAAGAAAAAACACCTCTTTAACTATGAAAGAAACCTTTTTTCCCCCTTAGTTGGTTTGCAACTTTATGGTATGTTTAAGTTGCCTTTGATTATTTTTTGCGTGATTAAAATCTCGCAAAGTTCTGCGACTCCAAAGAGCCTACCTGTAATAAACAGCTTTCACCTTCTAAACCACAAAACAGGTCTGAATTGCTTGAGCATTAGAGCTAATTGCCTTCCTGCTTCAAAGAAAGAACTAGAAGAAGGGGGTGGGGAAGTCACCGAGGCAGGGGCTGGCAAATCCACCTCTGAAGGTTATGAGTTGTGGCTTGGATGAACCAGGCAAAGTTATGGCCTCAGAACTGCTGTTTGCGATTAAGTTGATGGGGAGAGTCTATCCCACAATCTTTCCCGGCTGCTGACACAGAGTCTTTGTTCGCATTCAGATTTCTCAAACTGTTGCCAGGGTCAGGGGAAGGTCAGACAACACAGTGATGTATAGAAGAACATGTCTGGGAATTTCTCTCACACTTAAAGCACATACCAGAAAATGAAGAAGACCCTGAAAAAAAAAAAAACTGTCTGATGAGACCCAGATTATCCTGTAGTTTTTCTTTTAGTACCTTCATAATTTTCATTTTCTTCTCCTGACACACATGTTTTATTAATGTGAGTTGTGATAGCCCTTACATTTTATGTCCCCTCGAGATAAGGACACTCAGTAGCACTCTGGCACTTCATTTTCCAGCCCTGGGGGAAAGGTCCAGTAAATCTGTTCAAAGAACTCTTGCATTTCTTTCCCAGGATGAGTTGAAAAGTAATTGCCATGGGCTGTCATAGGTCAGAGGTCTGACACTGGGTGTCATGTCTTCTGTGTGGACTTGGCAAAGACACAGCCCCAAACAGTCATGATCTCAACATTCCAGCCTCCCAAAACCATCCCTATAATGTCCCCACCCAGCCAGGTCCCAGGCTGGGAGGAAGGAATCTGTAGACTGTGATGGTCCATAACAATCATTGATAGGTGAAGGCAGGCCAGGGCCTTAAGAAGTGATGATTCTCTCTGCTGAAAGTGAAATTTGGCTGCAAGGAAAGTGTCCCTTATCCACATAATCAGTCTTCTATCTTTGTTTTTCTTTTTGGTTTTTCGGGCCACACCCATTTGATGCTCAGGGGTTACTCCTGGCTATGTGCTCAGAAATTGCCCCGGGCTTGGAGGAACCATATGGGAAGCCAGGGGAATTGAACCATGGTCCTTTCCTTAGCTAGCGCTTGCAAGGCAGACACCTTACTTCTAGCGCCACCTCGCCGGCCCCCCAGTCTTCTATCTTACAAGGACCTCCCATCTGCTTTTGTACATGGGTAAAAGTGCAGATGGCGAGTAAGTGAATTTGTATAGTTAGTGTCATTGAGGAGTTTCAGTTGAAACAAACTATTATTCCAAATCTAATAAATGTCATTGTTTTCCTTAGCTTTTGTTTTCTTCTTTTCCCTGCTTGAAGGCCAGGACTGCTCCTCTTCTGTGCTATGTACACAGTTTCAGAGCAGGGCTGGCAAGTGAGACACTAAATAGCTTTTTTTTTTTTTTTGGTGCTCAGCTGCTACATATGACAGTGGATATTTCATTCTGCTGTCAGAATGTTATTAATAAAACATGGGGTGTGGAGAGGACCATGATTTCCCCTTTCAATCACTACAGCATTTGCAATGAAAATTTTATGCAGTGTGTAATTTTCGGTTAATATTGGACACTTAAAATGTCCGTAGCAGCATTTTGTATGGTTATTGAAGGGTTAATTGTATCATGTTCCCCGCATAAAAGCAGTGCTTATCAAAAGCAAATAGAAGAGCGCATGCAAATGTGTGTGCATGACCTTTTGCCTTTCCAGGGTTAATTTATATGGTCATTAAAGATTTTATGAAATTGAGCAGCCTGGTGCTTCAAATCCCATTTTACCTTCTTCTCCTAATTTATGTAATTCCTACCTGAGCAGAGGAATATGATTTTTATTTTTTGTGCCGCAATGAAAACAGCATGCCATGCTGTGGGGAGTTGCAAGTGTAGTTATCTGGCATTACTCAGATTGCTAAAAATTCATTAAAAAGTGACATCAGCGCAGTGAGAGACAAATGATCGCAGGATGAAAGAGAACAGTGGGCCTTTCACGGATTAGTGCGACATAGGCCCAGCACAGAGGCTAACTGCATAAACAGATTAATCCACCAGCAGCAGCGTAGCTAAGATTCAGAGAATAATTAAATAGGGTTGAATTACTATAAGGATTTCCATGTAATCTAGCTAGTGTGAACCTGTGGCTGAGGCGTGGGATGCTATGGACATCATAGAAGTACACCTTCATGCCCTTATGCCCTGTATAGCTCCTCCTATAGGAAAAATATAATGAAGTGTTGAAATCTTAGACACACACCAAATAATTTCTTCAACTAAAGACATGAGTCCCACCATTATCGATTTAACTCATTATTATCACATTGTTTCATTAAGAAATGTTTTCCCTAAGAATTGGGTTTATTCATTTATCTAACCAGGCTCCTGTCTCAGTGGTTCCACTGTTCAGAAGATTTTACCACTGAAATGAGAGAATCGCCTTATACCCATGTTAAATCTATTTCAATTGAAGTGCTACTTGAAATTACTTCCTTTATTTTAATTCATCTGGGTATATTTTTCAACTGATAGAAGAGAAGTTCTTTTAGGTAAAATATTGCATTGGGTTATTTAGCAGGTTCTAGTATAGATTTTTGAATAAGTCTACGTGTCTTTGTGAGAATCCATGTCTATAGATAATAAATACTGACTTTTTGATGGCCACATAGTTTATTATCTGTGTGTATTATTCTAGGGTTTTCAGTCCTAATAATGGATCTGTCCTTTCTTTACAGAAGAACAAAGTGAAGAGGCTGAAGGGGCAATTAAACCCACCACAGTGGCTGAGGATGATGAGAAAGACACAAGTGAGAAAGATAATAGTGAAGGCAAAAACTCCAAAGACTCTGGTATGATGTTAGAATCTTTCTCCTTTCCTTTCCCCCATTTCTATTCCTGCAATCAGCCCTTTCTTCACTCATCCCCCTTATGCTTATTAAAAGCTTTTATTCATTTTAAACTGTCTGAACATTCCCACTACTATTCATTGCATGAGCATTTTGCATGTGATTTCTATCAGTAGCCTCCCATTGACCTATTTTTAATCATAACCATCTGACAGAATAGATGTGGATAAGTTGAAGAATATTACAGGACGACCAGTGAGATTATTTTTTAATCAAATCAGTTTGTGTGCTTGTAATTTTTTAAAGCGCCTTTCATTAATCTTAGCTATACTTGTGATTCCTCTGATGGCATATTAATTTTTCATAAGCACAAGATTCGATATCACTTGGATTTTTTTCACTCAGTCTTATGCATACCCCAAACCACAGAACCCCCCTAAAAGTAAATGCTATTTTTCCTTATTTCATACCCGCCTACAAATTACGTTCAGGAATGTGCCCTTTTTAATGGCATCTACTTGAAGTATTTAGAACAAAATCCAGTGAAAAAAAAGTTTAGAGATGATTCAGTCTAAAGAGGAAATATCATTGAAAAGGGATTAGGTGTTGGGTAATTCTGATCTTCTAGAATAGATAAATCCCAGTAATGAAAGCTACTGTCTTTGGAAATAAATCTTCATGTCATGACATTTACTTGTGCACAAACAAACCCTAGGCCAACATCTGGTATGGATACCTAAGGCTTTTTCTGTGTTTGATTTGGCAAATATATGACTTCATCCATGCTTTGTATGTATGAGATGGAAATCTATGGTCACGATGAATATTACATTGGCTACTTTTGCTGCATGCTATACCTAGTTTTATTATGTTGGACTCATTGAAGCAGAAGAAGTGCTGAAATGGGCTCAAGCCTATTAGTTTCAGGTAGTCATCTATCTTTTCCTTGAGTTCCAGTGACAGCTGCATATATATGTGTGTGTGTATATGGATATACACACATGTATATATGCTTGTTTCCACTTGAAGACAATGATTTATACAAAATATAATTTTATGTGCAAGTTTATTTAAACCTAAGTTATCCCTTACTTGTAATTCAGTCTTTGTTTATATATGTTTTACATTTCTTTCAAAAATTAGTTAAAGGGTTTCCCTTCTCTGCAACCCACACTTTTCGGTGGCAAGATGCTTTTAGGAGTCATGAGAAAACACCATTTAAATTTGTGTCGAGGATGCAGTGGCTAACATATGATTCTAATTTGATTTAAACAATGAGGATCTAAGGTTGGTATTGAGCCTAAAGCAATGTAAAAAAGATGTCATAACTGTATTTTAGCAAGCTAGCTCCTCTGGTTACTGACAAGGAATTTGAAGAACCTAATGATCAGTTAAGGTCAAGGATAGTGCCATCTATACCTCATTTGGAAAGAATTAGACATCGCAAGGTCGTTGATTGTTCACTCTCTTGGGAAAGCCTCATCTAGCTGCTTAACTACTTTAGAGAGGATAGGAGTTTGTCTAGAGGTAGTGACAACTTTGTCACAGTAACACCAAAATAAAGCTCAGGTATGTTCTTGCTCATCCTCAGGAAAAGATGTATAAAACAGCACACAGGTATCACATTAACATTTATAGAATGCTCCCTTATTACTTTAGCTTATGACATATGGTTGGTTTTAAATGGATGTAGATATACCTGGGGAGGCATAGATTCTGGGAATCTCTTAGAAATGACTCTATTCTTTTCATTCGAGTAAAGCTACAAACCACAGATGTTGAGGCTATCTCCACTAGAGCTGCTGACTGCTCTATATAAATAATGGGTTCAATCACTCCCTGATGGGCTGATGAATTATTATCCTTTCTGGGGCTTCTAATTGTACCATTTAGACAGGATTTGGGCATATGAGAGGATACAGACCATTGCATAATGGTAGTCGTTTAAAACAAATTTTTATCCTGCTAGAAATGCCTCCCCAGGTATATCTTACGGATAAATATGGGCTTTAAGCACCAACTAAAAGCAATTACTGAGATGCAAATATTTAGCTTTGAAATATCCCAGACTTCAAGACAGTTCTTCTTATTGACAATGAACATAAACTTTTAATGAAGTTTTCTGCTTTTGAAATTAAATCTGATTGGGTAAAAAGATTATTACATTGATTTCCCCCTTGTAAATACTTCTGATTAAATAACCACTTACATGTATATTGTGTTTCCTTATGTAAATTATAATGCAAAAAATAAGCGCAAACTTATATATTAATCCAATCTAAAAACATTAGATAGAAAAACAGTGTGATTCCACTTTAATGCAGAATTTTTTAAGCAGGAAGGAATTAACACATGTTAGGAAGACTGTGTAAACTGTTGTGCTGTGCTGCTGACATTAATCTCTTGGACTAGAGCTTTCAAAATGAGACTTGGCAATATGCAAGTTATATTTGCTGAATATTCATTCATAATGGAAAAGCCTCCTAATGCCTCATTTATATTGTCATTTAAATCTAGTGCCACTTTAGATTAATTATAATCCAAATTATAGCTCTGTGCAGTACAAGAATTAATATAGAGTTTATCCAGATTAATACATTTGCATTGAAAATGTAATATGTCTCTGCCATGGCTAAGGGGACCACTTTTTAATAAGGGAGTAAACATGAGGAAAGATGGAAATTAACCTTCATTATTGCAATTAAAATTATCCTTTCTTTCTCATCTCATTAGAAAGTATACTGTACCAGTAATTGTAATGTTGAATTATTTGATGTTGAGTAACATCTTCTATTATACTCAAGTTTTATAGTATTCAAACTTAATCAAATACATGATTCATCTATAGTAATAAAATTTAATTTTCTTCTAAGTTTACTTTAAGCGAATATGTTTTTCCTCATTTGTTATAGACTATTTTACATCTCAGTATTTAGAAAATAAAAAAATAAGTAGAAGGCATCAAAATCAAAATGAATGATGTCATTTATTTATTAGCAATTTTATGCAAGTTAAATAATCCCATAACTGACATATAATCATTAGTTTATCTGTTTGATGGTAGTTACTTATAATTAGACTGAATATTTTGTTAAAATGCATTAGAATGACTTTTCCTTTAATGATGTCCTTAATAACATAGAATCAATTATTATTTCATCTTAAAATTTTGTCTAAGTTAACAAATAAGATTTGTTTAAATAAAGTTGTAAGCATAAGCAATAAGTAATCACAAGCTTAACCAAGACTTTTCTATAATATACAACATTTTTTTTGGATAAAACAATTTAGAAAAGAGACCACAGAGCTGATTACCAATGCCTTACCAGGGAGCCATAATACCTGAGATAGTGCTCCTTTGACTGAAAGAGGCATGCATGCATACAGTATCTTTGTAAATAATCCTGATAACTTATCTTCAAAAGTCAGTTTTTGTTGTATGTTATTGAAGCTCAACATTTTCTTAGGCATCTTATCAATGACTTGCATTCTGGGGTGCCTAGAATTAGTGCTCCAGCCTTTCTTCTGAGCTTTTCAAGTTTCAAATAAAATGAGCTTTAGGAAGTATCTAATTTATATTAAGATCATGGTTTAATTGGTAAAGAAAATATTGGATTTGATGCCAAAATTTAAATAATATTATAGTAAAGTTAGTATAACGATGATGAAATAGTAATACTCTTACTTTCCTCATGCAATATGTAGTCCTCTAAATTCAAAAGCTACTATAGTGTTGGTGAATTTTGGCTAGCATTAAAATGTTTCAAAACTTAAAATCAATATATCTAAAATTTTGTAGTGACAATATTAAAGTATATATTTTGAATGAAAGCAGGCATACTCCTATATTTAATAGATTTAGACATTTCTGGGAAGTTTTGTTTTGTTTTGTTTTGTTTTTAGTTTTTGGGTCACACCTGGCATCGCTCAGGGGTTACTTCTGGCTTTACACTCAGAAATCGCCCCTGGCAGGCATGGGTGAACCATATGGGATGCCAGGATTCAAACCACTGTCCTTTTGCATGAAAGGCAAACGCCTTACCTCCATGCTATCTCTCCGGTTCCCAATATTTTTTTTAATTTGATGCTTCAGAGAACTCCTGCCAGTGAAAGGCAAAGAAATTTGCTTTTTACTGCATGTGACGTTGTTTGATACTACAGAGACTTGGACTGACTCCTTATTTGGCAGCCAACAATTCTACTTTGCATGCAAAACCATATAAAGAAATGATATAATAGTATGTTCTGAAGAGAAAATATTTTTATTTATAAATGGGGAGCATTTAACACACTGACGCTGGCACTGCAATTTATGTTATGTCACGTGCCTGTGTGCGCCACCAGTGTGCCTCACACAGACACACCAGCATCATTGTGAATCTTACATTTTCACAGAATAAGGCAGAGTCTTGTTTTTTTTCTGATTATTTATTTCTTTACCAGTTTTTTCTTTTTGTTTTTTTCTTTTTTTTTTATTTTTTTTTTCTTTACCAGTTTTTATTTAGTCACTGTGATTTATATTTTCTGTCTGAAACCCAACTATGAAGGACTTTGTAAATCACAATGGTTTTAATTAAAAGAAAAAAGAAATAAAGAAAGAAGAAAAGGGCTGGAGCGATAGTACAATGGTAGGATGTTTACCTTGCATGTAGCCAACCCAGGATAGACTCAGGTTCAAACCCAGCATTTCATATGGTCCCCCAAACCTGCCAGGAGCGATTTCTGAGTACAGAGCCAGGAGTAAACCCTAAGCCCCTCTGAGTGTGACCCAATCCCCCCACAATAAAAAAGAGCTTCCATGTTCAAGTTATGTTCCTTCTACTTGTCCCAGAGTCAGCTGCCTAAATTGAATGGATACAATTGTGACTCTCCTGGGAAGGGTAAAGAAGATAAGAACAAAAGTGAGAACTAAGATTTGGGTATGGATATGGACTGAAATTTAATGTATATATAAGTGTAAGAATAAAGTCAACACTTGTGAAAGTGAAAAAATACTTTCATGTATTTACTGTATCAACAGTTTTTATGTAAACAATAACAGTTTTATACAACATGATCTGATACCTTAGCCAGTAAATTTTTCTTTTTTCTTTTTTTTTGGGGAGGTCACACCCATTTGACTCTCAGGGGTTACTCCTGGCTATGCGCTCAGAAATCGCCCCTGGCTTGGGGGGGACAATATGGAACAACGGGGGATCGAACCGCGGTCCGTTCGCTTGCAAGGCAGACACCTTACCTCTAGCGCCACCTTCCCAGCCCCATTAGCCAGTAAATTTTATTTGTAAATATTATTAAGACATTGTTTTTTTTTCTTTAAAAATCTTTAACACCTTTGAAACCATATACCTGGAATATCCAAAATATATTATTTATTGAAAAAAAGAAGCTTTTAATGCTAAGTACAATAGGTAGATATTTTCCTCTTTGATTTGTACAATTTTTGGGGGGGGGGGGCACACCTCGTAGTGCTCAGGGATAACTCATATGCTCAGAAGTTGCTCCTGGCTTGGGGGACTATATGGGACGCTGGGGAAATCGAACCATGGTCTATCCTGGGTCAGCCGCGTAGAAGGCAATTGTGCTATCTCTGCACCATCGCTCTGGCCACTGATTTTCGTATATTTAAAAAGAAATTTAGCAGATAGTTTTAGTAAACCAAATTTTAGCAATTTAGTAAACCAAATTTAGTATTCTAAATATACCAGATAGTTTTAGTAAACCAAATTTTAGCAATTTAGTAAACCAAATTTAGTATTCTAAATTTCATGCTGTGGAATGAGGATAGATATTGAAATTATTAATATAATAAATCTTAGTGTTACTTCTAAATACTTCAAAGTCATCAAAATGCATTATTAATTAAATAAAATATTTATATTGACATATTTATGTCAGATATGTGTATTTTAATCAATGTCATAAAAGTTGCAATTTCTCAATTTCTCAATGAATTTAAATTCATTCGAATACAGATTAAGTCTAAAAATAATCATTTTTGAGAAAACGTTTCTATAGAAAAATGTGATAAATTTACATTTTACATCTGTCAAATAACAATTTATAATGTTTGTGAAATTATGTAGAAATTGTTTTCAGCATAACTTATTAGAATCATAACACTATTCCCTACCTAAGACCTCCCTAAGATCCAAGGAAATTAAAATATTATCATTGTGTCATTTAAATTTTATTTTCTTGTAATTTCATTTATTTTTGTTTCCAAATTTGAAATATGTGAAATTATATGAGACATGCATCTTTATCAGAAATACTAAATGAATGTTATTTTATTCATTTTAATTTGTTTCTGTAACATCCTTGACCTTACTTTTAAATTAAAACTAGGTTATTTTGCAATAAGGTGCAATTTGTTCATTTATATGAACCGTATGTGGATTGAAAAAAAATCAAGATAAATCTTCATGCACAGCATACAATCAGATTACGCCTAGACTCTATATTTACGCGAGGTCTGATAGCAATCAATGGTTTAGCTTCATTGCATTTCAAGATGTATTTGCACCCAGTTGTCCAGTGATAGTGTCCTCACCCTGGAAATAATTTAGTTGCAAATTGACTGGAAGATGGTGAAAATTGAAAGTTAAAATTAGAAATACTCATAATAAACAGCAGAAAAAAGGTCAGATGATGCCGCGCTATGATGAGATTGGAAAGGCTGGTAAATGAGGTTTTGTGTTTGTCGTGAGATGTATGTGACATGCCTACCCAATGTCACTGTAATATTCAGCCTCACAGAGGAGATTATCGGTAAAATTGATGCTGGAAAGAATTTTCTGTTAGATTAGGAAAATTAGAATCACACTCTTTTCTTTGATGTGTGTGAGGTTCCTACATATTACATTGCTCATCTGGACAAAATTTTAAATTGTCTTTAGCCCCCAAATATTCAGATTAACCTTATAAAACAATTGTCTTTTCAAGATTTGGACTATAATATATGTGGCCAACTGCTGAAACATCTACATCAAAGTAAATCACAAATGCAGAAGCTGCTATGTAATGGACAGTTAATTAAAAAACAATCCTGTATTTACCACATGAAAGATTCTTTTAGTTTTGAACTACAACTGGTCAGCTTTTCTCAGATTTTTAAACATCTATTATAGCCTAAAATTTTACTGAGGCATAATTAATGTTAGCAAAAACAATTATTATGTAGCAGAGCCTTTGCAAATGAGACTAGATTGGATTTAAAGTGATAAAGGCATTCTAAGGCATCAGAGAGCATGTGATATTGATGAATTTTTCAAGGTCATCTAAGGTTATCTAAACATGAGACAGGCATACATTTTAAAATATATTTATAAAGTCGACATAGTGGACAGATAGAAGTGTGCTTTTTTTTTTTTTTCCTTTTCAGAGAAGCATCTTTTAAACATGCCTTTCCAGTTCTTTTTATGATTCAGTGGATGGAGAGTTAGAGATATTTGAAAGACATAAGGTCTTTGAGATTTTGACCTGGTTAGTCTTTTTAAGTTCCTCTTATTCTATTTTTTTTTTTTTGAATCAGGAATAATCACACTAGAAAAGGAGCTAAAGCTTGGTGTGGCCGGGGTAGCTCAGCCACTCTTATTGGCTAAAGAAGAGGAAGTACAGAAAAGAACAAAACCCACAGAAGATAAATTCTGTCACGAACAGGTAAAGAATTTTTCCTTTTCCCATGGGAATCCTTAACAAAAAAAAATTACTCCTAGTTATTGCAGAGCCTCAAATGATTCTAAATTCTTTAAATGTCTCCAAATATCACAGTTGGCAATATCATGAAGTTTCATTGCTTCTGATGCTCCCAAGTCATCAGATTATGTGAACTGATGTGGCCTTGTTTATTTGCTGTTTTCCAGTTCTATCAGTGTCCTTATTGCAACTACAACAGTAGGGACCAAGGCCGTATCCAGATGCATGTCCTATCACAGCACTCCGTGCAGCCTGTCATCTGCTGTCCCCTTTGCCAGGATGTCCTCAGCAACAAAATGCATCTCCAGCTGCATCTAACTCATTTGCACAGTGTATCTCCAGACTGTGTAGAGAAGCTACTTATGACAGTAAGGAAACCACATTTTGTTTGTGAGCTGCCAATGCAAAATGAGTAGAAATAAGTTTAATAGAAATGCATTTTTTCACTATGGATAGCCTTCTTAATAACCCTTTTTATAAACATCACAATGCATGACTCACATGTTCTCTTTATTTTGCATAGGAAAAATTGTGCTACAAGACACAACATATTCCAAAACATACATCTTGTGGTCTATTTTGATATTGATGGTGTTTATTTAACAATTACTTAAGAATTAAATAATACTTGTGGATATCATAAAGTTTCCTACTTTATTCCTATCATAACAAAAAGAGCTAGCCAAAACTGTAGTATGAAAATTTTCTATAGCATGTATTTTAAAAAGAATCGAAGAATATGACATTGTACCATTGTTGGTCTCAGATGTGAATTAATAACAATGGCTTGCGATAGTCACTATATGTGTCTGCTATGGTTGGAAAACCATGTGCTACTACACTGTGAAAAAGACAGCTATGATGGGCTTTATGCTTTCTGGGATAGTTTTGACAGGGACCACTTTGGTTTTCACAGGTACCTGTCCCTGATGTGATGATGCCAAACAGTTTGCTACTGACAGCTGCCACCTCTGAAAAATCAGAGCGGGACACACCTGCAGCCATAACTGCTGAGGGATCTGGGAAATATTCAGGTAAACTAATCTAGAAAGAGTTATATAACACCCCCTAGGTAGCTTGCATTTGTGAAATTGCTACAAGATTATTACTGTCAAAAGATGGACGGGGGGGGGGGGAGGGCATACAGAGATCTGGGAATTTGGCTCAATGATAAGGAACTGCTTCTTATCTGCCAGGCCTCAACTTCTGTCCTGGACACTGCAAAAATATTTAATTTTAATGAGGGCCAGAGAACAAATATGGTACATCTATAAACTATGGGTTATTTTTTTGTTTGTCTGTTTTTTGGACCACACTCAACTGTGCTCAGGACGTATTCCTGATTTTGTCCTCGGATATTATTATTCCTAGATGTGCTTGGGGGACCATCTGGGGAAACAAAGGACCAAACTTGGGTGGATTAAGTGTAAGAAAGTTGCCCCACCTACTGTATTTTAACTCCAATCCCTATGAATTTTATTTTTTGTGGTCCTTATGATAGTAAGGATACCACATATTGTTTGTGAGCTGCCAATGAAAAATGAGTAGAAATAAATTTAATAGAATTGTATTTTTCACTATGTATAGCCTTCTTATCAACCCTTTTATAAACATCACAATTCATGACTCACATATTCAAAATATTTAAATATTCACACATGTGGCTTGATTTCTCAAAGATATAGCATCTTAATTACCTGATATTTTTTTTTATTCCTTACTTTAAAATTTTTGAGATCAGGAGTGATTCATTTTCTTTTTCATTTTACTCTTTTTCTTTTATTTTGTTTTCATCTCTGAAAAACACTAGGTTGTTCAGGTTAATACTGGCTCTGTCATTCTTGCAATAATCATTTTCAGACACAAAAGAGAAAAGAGCTGGAAGTTCCAGCTCACCTCAGGAAGCTCACCACAAAGAGTGATGAGTTTAGTTAGAGAAATAACTACATTTTGAACTGTCCTAATAATAAGAATGTATGAGGGAAATGGAGAGCCTGTTTAGAGTACAGGTGGGGGTCGGGTGGGGAGGAGGGAGATTTGGGACATTGGTGATGGGAATGTTGCACTGGTGATGGGTGGTGTTCTTTACATGACTGAAACCCAAACACAATCATGTATGTAATCAAGGTGTTTAAATAAAAAAAAAAAAAACTGGCTCTGCCAGACACGTGTGAAGCAAGCACCTTACTTACTATTCTAACTTATCCACATTTAAATTCCTTTTTCTCAGTATAGTACTTGTTACAAGGTCGCTCAATAAATATTTTATCACAGAACCAATTTAGCCGAAAGCTCTTGACTCTTAGTTACAATATTTATTGGTATTCAAACACTAAGTTTTCTTTCTGTAAACACTCTGTGTTTTCTTCTATCCAGGTGAAAGTCCGATGGATGACAAAAGTATAGCAGGTCTGGATGATTCAAAGACTGGCGTGGAAATAAAGTGTGAGGAACAAAAATTAACAAAAGAGTCCATGGAAGTATCGGAATGGAATAAAAATAACAGTAAGGAGATGAAAATACCTGACACTCTGCAAGATCCATTAAATGAACAGCAAAAGCGTCAGCCGCTCTCAGTCTCTGACCGCCACGTTTATAAGTATCGCTGTAACCACTGTAGCTTGGCTTTTAAGACGATGCAGAAGCTTCAAATACATTCCCAGTATCATGCAATCCGGGCCGCCACGATGTGTAACCTCTGCCAGCGTAGTTTCCGTACATTCCAAGCTTTAAAAAAACACTTGGAATCAGGCCACCCTGAACTGAGTGAAGCCGAACTTCAACAGCTGTATGCCTCCTTGCCAGTCAATGGTGAACTTTGGGCAGAGAGTGAAACGATGACCCAGGATGACCATGCCTTGGAGCAGGAAATGGAGCGAGACTTTGAGGTGGACCATGAAGGGAAGGCAAGTCCAGTAGGAAGCGATAGCAGCTCGATCCCTGATGACCTGGGCTCTGAACCAAAGCGGACCTTACCTTTTCGCAAAGGGCCCAATTTTACGATGGAGAAATTCCTCGATCCATCTCGGCCATATAAATGTACAGTGTGTAAAGAGTCATTCACCCAAAAGAACATTCTCTTGGTCCACTATAATTCAGTGTCTCATCTGCATAAGTTGAAAAAGGTTTTGCAGGAGGCCTCCAGTCCTGTCCCTCAAGAAACCAATAGCAGCACAGATAACAAGCCCTATAAGTGTAGCATCTGCAACGTTGCCTACAGCCAAAGCTCCACATTGGAAATCCATATGAGGTCCGTGCTCCACCAGACCAAGGCGAGGGCTGCAAAGCTGGAGCCAAGCAGCCATGTGGCCAGTGGGCACAGCATCCCCACCAATGTGAATAGTCCTGGCCAAGGAATGTTAGAGTCCATGAGTTTAGCAGCAGTAAGCAGCAAAGATACCCACTTAGATGCCAAAGAACTAAATAAAAAGCAGACGCCAGACTTAATGTCTGCTCAGACTCCGCATCACCCACCCCAGTCACCAGCACAGATTCAGATGCAACTTCAACACGAGTTACAACAGCAAGCTGCATTTTTTCAGCCTCAGTTTCTCAACCCAGCCTTTTTGCCTCATTTTCCCATGACCCCAGAAGCCCTGCTGCAGTTTCAGCAGCCTCAGTTTCTCTTTCCTTTCTATATACCAGGGACAGAATTTAGCTTGGGACCAGATTTGGGCCTGCCCAGCCCCGCCACCTTTGGGATGCCTGGGATGACAGGAATGGCTGGCTCCTTGCTAGAAGACTTGAAACAGCAGATTCAAACACAGCATCACGTTGGCCAGACTCAGCTCCAGCTCTTACAGCAACAAGCACAACAGTACCAGGCCACACAACCCCAGCTGCAATCCCAAAAGCAACAGCAGCAGCAGCAACAGCAACAACAGCAACAACAACAGCAACAGCAGCAGCAGCAAAGCAAAGTCTTGAAACAAGAACCCATGAACATAGCCAGTGCAGAGTGCCCAATTCTGAAGGACGTGCCAACATACAAGGAGGCAGAAGACATTGCTGAGAAACAAGACAAGCCAAAGCAAGACTTTCTGATTGAAGGAGAAGGACTGAAAGATGGTAAAGACCTAAAGAAGCAAAAATCCTCCTCTGAGCCATCCTTTCTGCCACCCCGGATAGCTTCAGGGGCCAGAGGCAATGCAGCCAAAGCTTTGCTAGAAAACTTTGGTTTTGAACTCGTCATTCAGTACAATGAAAACCGGCAGAAGGTCCAGAAGAAGAGCAAAAGCAGTGAAGGTGAGAACACAGACAAACTGGAATGTGGCACTTGTGGCAAACTCTTTTCCAATGTTCTGATTTTGAAGAGTCACCAAGAACATGTACATGGGCAGTTTTTTCCCTGTGGTGCATTAGAGAAATTCGCTCGCCAGTACCGGGAGGCCTATGACAAGCTCTATCCAATTTCCCCCTCTTCTCCAGAAACACCACCACCACCCCCTCCACCACCCCCACTTCCTCCAGCCCCCCCACAGCCTTCTCCCATAGGACAAGTGAAACTGCCCAGTGCTGTTTCTGCTCCTCTCCAGGCACCTCCACCGACACCTCCACCACCACCACCACCTCCACCACCGCCTCCACCACCACCACCACCCCCAACAGCACCCCCTCCACCGGTGCAGCTGCCTGTTTCTCTGGACCTGCCACTCTTCCCTTCCATCATGATGCAACCAGTCCAGCACCCTGCCCTGCCACCCCAGCTGGCCCTGCAGCTGCCACAGATGGACGCACTCTCAGCAGATCTCACCCAGCTCTGCCAACAGCAGCTCGGACTGGATCCCAACTTTTTAAGGCACTCTCAGTTCAAGCGGCCAAGGACGAGGATCACCGACGATCAACTGAAAATCCTCAGGGCCTATTTTGACATCAACAATTCTCCCAGCGAGGAACAGATCCAAGAAATGGCAGAGAAGTCAGGCCTGTCTCAGAAAGTCATCAAGCACTGGTTTCGGAATACGCTTTTCAAGGAAAGGCAGAGGAATAAAGACTCACCCTACAACTTCAGTAACCCACCCATAACTGTTTTAGAAGATATCAGAATTGACCCCCAGCCTTCTTCCTTGGAACATTACAAATCCGACGCATCCTTCAGCAAAAGGTCCTCCAGAACCAGATTCACAGACTACCAGCTTAGGGTTCTACAAGATTTCTTTGACACAAATGCTTACCCAAAAGACGATGAGATAGAACAACTCTCCACCGTTCTCAATCTCCCTACCCGGGTTATTGTCGTCTGGTTCCAGAATGCCCGTCAGAAGGCAAGGAAGAGCTATGAGAATCAAGCAGAAACCAAGGACAATGAAAAGAGAGAACTCACAAATGAACGGTACATTCGAACCAGCAACATGCAGTACCAGTGTAAAAAGTGCAATGTGGTTTTCCCCAGGATCTTTGACCTGATCACGCATCAGAAAAAGCAGTGTTACAAGGATGAAGATGATGATGCCCAAGATGAAAGTCAAACAGAAGACTCCATGGATGCTACAGACCAAGTCGTGTACAAGCATTGTGCCATGTCTAGCCAAACAGAGACAGCCAAAAATGCTGCAGTGCCTGCAGCTAGTGCTGGCTCTGGAGCTAGTACCCCCTTGGTTCCATCACCCAAACCAGAACCTGAGAAGACATCTCCCAAGCCTGAGTATCCCAATGAAAAGCCAAAGCAGAATGACCCCTCTCTCCCTTCCCAAGGCACCAAGCCAACCTTGCCATTAGCATCAACGTCTTCAGAACCATCACAGGCCTCGTCCACTGTCCAGACACAGCCACAACCACCAAAACAACCCCAACTTATTGGCAGACCTCCCTCGGCCTCTCAGCCCCCAGTCCCTTCTAGCCCACTGCAAATTTCTATGACTTCTCTCCAGAACAGTCTACCTCCGCAGTTACTCCAGTACCAATGTGATCAGTGTACAGTTGCCTTCCCAACTCTGGAACTGTGGCAGGAGCATCAGCACATGCACTTCCTAGCTGCTCAAAACCAATTTCTCCACTCTCCATTCTTGGAACGGCCCATGGACATGCCCTACATGATCTTCGACCCCAACAACCCACTCATGACCGGCCAGCTGCTGAGTGGTTCTCTTACCCAGATGCCCCCACAGACTGGTTCTTCCCATCCCACAGCCCCAGCCACTGTTGCTGCTTCCCTCAAAAGGAAACTGGATGAGAAGGAAGAGAACAACAACAGTGAGAAGGAGGGTGGAAATAGCGGTGAAGACCAACACCGAGATAAACGCTTAAGAACCACAATCACCCCTGAACAACTGGAAATCCTCTATGAGAAGTACTTGCTGGACTCCAATCCCACCCGAAAAATGCTGGATCACATTGCACGAGAAGTGGGGCTCAAAAAGAGAGTGGTGCAAGTCTGGTTTCAGAATACTCGGGCCAGAGAGCGCAAAGGCCAGTTTCGGGCTGTGGGTCCAGCTCAGTCTCATAAACGATGTCCCTTTTGCCGAGCCCTTTTCAAGGCCAAGTCAGCCTTGGAAAGCCACATTCGCTCTAGGCACTGGAATGAAGGAAAGCAGGCTGGCTACAGCTTGCCCCCCAGCCCTTTAATCTCCACGGAAGATGGAGGGGAGAGTCCACAGAAATATATTTATTTTGACTATCCATCCTTACCCTTGACTAAGATTGACCTCTCAAGTGAGAATGAGTTGGCTTCTACAGTATCCACACCTGTTAGTAAAACAGCTGAACTGTCACCAAAGAATCTTTTAAGCCCTTCTTCTTTCAAAGCAGAATGTTCTGAGGATGTTGAGAATTTAAATGCCCCTCCTGCTGAATCTGGGTATGATCAAAACAAACCCGATTTCGATGAGACTTCTTCGATTAATACAGCGATCAGTGATGCCACCACTGGGGATGAGGGCAACGCCGAAATGGAAAACACCACTGGAAGTTCTGGAGATATAAAACCTGCATTATCTCCTAAAGAACCCAAAACTCTAGATACTTTGCCAAAAACTGCAAACACACCCACCCCGGATGTGTGCGATGAAAAATTTCTCTTTTCTCTCACGAGTCCCTCAATACATTTTAATGACAAAGATGGTGACCATGACCAAAGTTTTTACATCACAGATGATCCTGATGATAATGCTGACCGCAGCGAAACATCCAGCATAGCTGACCCCAGTTCGCCCAATCCATTTGGGTCCAGTAACCCTTTCAAATCCAAAAGCAATGATAGACCGGGTCACAAGCGTTTCCGAACCCAAATGAGTAATCTTCAACTCAAAGTGCTCAAGGCTTGTTTTAGTGACTACCGAACTCCAACCATGCAAGAATGTGAAATGCTGGGGAATGAAATTGGTTTGCCCAAACGCGTGGTTCAGGTGTGGTTCCAAAATGCCAGGGCAAAGGAAAAGAAATTTAAAATTAACATAGGGAAGCCTTTCATGATCAATCAAAGTGGAACGGAAGGCACAAAACCTGAGTGTACTCTCTGTGGGGTGAAATACTCTGCCCGCTTGTCCATCCGAGATCATATTTTCTCCAAACAGCATATTTCAAAAGTGAGGGAGACTGTTGGGAGTCAGCTTGACCGGGAGAAAGATTACTTGGCTCCAACTACCGTCAGACAACTGATGGCACAGCAAGAACTTGATCGGATAAAGAAAGCTTCAGATGTGCTGGGCTTAGCAGTACAGCAGCCAAGCATGATGGACAACGGTTCTCTCCATGGCATCAGTCTGCCAGCAGCCTATCCAGGACTCCCTGGCCTTCCTCCAGTCCTTATACCTGGAATGAATGGTCCATCCTCCTTGCCTGGATTTCCACAAAATTCAAACAGTAAGTCATTTCAGGGAGGGTCAGTTCAGTTAATTAAATAACTTGCTATCACTGATAACCAAGAATAGAGTATAATTGGATTTAATTTTTTCCAGTATGTGAAATGATAATCTGAAATACACATTTTACTGGTTATATTATTAACCAGAAAGAAAGTTAACCTAAACCTGTGCAGAAAAATGATGCTAGTAAAGGTGAAGCAAGAGATTTATGTCTTAGGAATATTACTTTTCTTTACTCATTTCAGCACAAAGCATGGCTTAATATTTGCTACACAGTAAGAAAGAAAAGCATTCAGTGTAAGGCATTCATCGACATCTTAATTTATGTTTATCTCAAAGATTGGGGCATCTTGTTTTAAGAGTTCCTTTTTAGTTGCTTTTCTTTCAGAAATGACAGCAAGTTAAAAAGTTAAGAACCCTTTAGGCACAAGAATTCACCCACATTGCACCTGCCAGGCAATAAAGCTTATGTTTAAAATTAACTACTAATACATAAGATCTGTGATGATATTAATTCAGCACGCTGTAAGGTTTTGATATTTTGGGAAACATTCATTGCTGCTTGTTATCTAACAACCTGAAAATGTCTTAAATTCAAAATCTTAGGAATATATTAGTAATAACCCAGGTTTTCTACCCACTTCCCAAGTCAGAGTTTAAAATTGAGGTACACAGTTGTAAAGCTGCTAAAAGCAACAACCCCAGAGGACTAATTCAATTTTTTGTTCATCAAAACAAACTACTCAATTATATTTCGTGCAGCTTATGTTATGTGAATAAGCATAGAATTATATTATATTAGATTGAAAAAAATTGAATATAATGTGTTAAGCAATCATGTCTCAACATGGAAAAATATTGCTTATTGTTCAAGATAAACTGGTTCTCTAGAATTTTCATGTTTTATTTTTCAAGTTAGTGATTTTTCTTTTGTAAAAGAATATCTTGCTGTAAGGAGATATACACGGAGCAAATATTTACAAAACACAAAGCAAAGCTTTTTTTTTATTTTCAATTTTGGCTCTGTACTGTATATCATATCTGGCAGTGCTCAGGGAACAATATTAAATGTTGAGGATCAAACCTGGGTCAGCCACATGCAAGAACAGTATGTTCTTGCTACTGCCTGTGGTATTTCTTCAGTCCCTCATATAAGTTTTAATATTTTCAGTATCAATCTCTTCTTACAAAAATCTGCAGCGTGATCTTTGTAAGATAACCCTATTTTAGCCTTTAACTTTGGAGACATGAAAACTGCTTTCAGACAACTTCTTGGTCGCTGATAGCTTTTCTGATTGCCTGTTTTGAACAACTTGTTCACATTAGGGAGAAGCAGAAAGATCTACACATATGAAGAAAAATATACCAGGAAAATCTCTTCAGTTTCTTCTTCTTTAACTACTGTGCCGAAAGCTACTCCTGCCCTGATAATATCTTGGGCTTAATCATTTGCCTATTTTGGAGTCATATATGATCATAATTTTATATTTATTTGTGAATTTTAATTAAATTAAATAGAACTGTTAAGAAAAGTGCTATAGCTGATTCTTTTTTGCATATGAACATACTAGTTATAGTTCTATGTAATCTATCACTATGATAAGTGATTGATACATAAAAAGTGTTTTATCTGGTGACTAGAAAAATAGTACAGGGGTAAAGCAATTGCCTTACACACTGCCAACTATGGTTAAATCCCCAGCACCACATATGACCCCTTAGCATTGCCAGGAGTTATCCCTGAGCATCACCAGATGTGGCCCCAAAATTTAAAAATATATGTAAAAGAAAAGATAAAAATGACTTTATACAGAAATTTCCTATGATAAATATGTAAAGTAATTGTTTCTTCTACATAATTTTAATATGGGAAAACTTATGAACAGATCTAGAACTTTTACAATTATCTAAAGGATGAAATAAATTTTTGTTTTTGAGTAAAAAGTGATTTAACCACAGAGACTGGAAACAATTGCAGTTTCAGTGCCTTTAATCTATCAAACAACTTTGATTGATGGCAATTTCTCACCTGCAAACCAAGTGGTGTTCTAAGCACTGTGCTTTTCTCTCCACTGTAGCAGGCAGTCTTTACTTGGCTGACTTTAGTTGGCTGCCCTTATGTTTTGTCATTATGAAATTGGTACCGAAGTTCCATGAGTAAGAAAATGAGGAGAAAGAGAAGAAGGCCACACAATGTGGCCTCCACATCAATAAGTTTGAAATAAAATGGACCTGACTGTAAATAAAACCATAAATGTCAACACCATTGTAAGCACATTGCTTAATAGTAATAATTTTATACTTAAAGAAATAATGAACCATCACAAAAGTACATTAGGGTCTAAAGAAATAGTACAAAAGTAAAT
Source organism: Suncus etruscus (assembly GCF_024139225.1). NCBI lineage: Eukaryota > Metazoa > Chordata > Mammalia > Eulipotyphla > Soricidae > Suncus > Suncus etruscus. The sequence continues at coordinate 20,008,852 of NC_064857.1, read as the reverse complement.
GCTGGTGGAATATTTACTGGCCCAGCCTTTTTGATGTTTATGGACTCAGCCTCGTTTCTTCATTCTACATATAAGTGCAATTTACATCTTTTCACTATATTATAGATCTATTAATAGTTCTCAGTGGGGGACCTTTTTAAGCAAAATTTCAGATGATCTGGTTATTGAGAAATGCAGTGCTATGTATCTGTTGCCTTATTTATTTATGAACCCACAACCTATTGGAAAAAATTATAGAAAGGCCAGTGTGTATGACTACCAGCCTTTCTCTTGAATCAGGTGTGTGTGTGTGTTGTGTATGTGTGTGTGTGTGCATGTGTGTGTGTGTGTGCGTGTGTGAGTGATTTAAACATTAGCACAGAATTTACCAGCAAGGCCTAGTCTGAGAAACTAAGTTCCTAAACTTTCAATTCAACACTTTATTTTTAATTGAATCTTTCTATGGTAGGTAAAACTTAAAATGTTTTTTTGGGGGGGAGGGGGGAAGGGCAAGCATCTCAGGGCTTACTACTGGCTCTGAACTCAGGGATCACTCCTGATGGGCTCAGTGCACCATTCCTGATGCTGAAATGGAATGCAGGTCAGACCTATGTATGGCATATACTCTACCTGCTGTACTATCTCTCAGCACCCCAATACTGGCCTCATGTATTTCTGTGTCTTTCTATAATCCTTCTACTATAGTAATTCTCATCAAATAATTCATCAAAAATGTCTAGGAAAGAAATTCAACTTGAATTGTTCTGTATTTTTCATATGTACCAGGGTTTTACAACAAACGATTTGTTAACATGAACAATTTTTAAAACTCTGATGTGTTCATTTGGACCTATTTAAAAGGATCCTGTGATGCAAAAGTCTTCATTTAAAAATATTTTGTAGAGGGATCCTATTAGGGAAAGTTTTTATTTACGAACACTATAGCATGGACTGCAAAGTGTTGTTCCTAAGGAAATTACTAGGAAGAAGCTCCAGTAAATATAATATGTGCCTTAACATTAATACATCCGATTCTAATGTCCATGCTCAAGTTGACTTGACTGCTAAGTTATTGTTCAGTTTTTATACTTATTAACATATAACTTTTCCAACTTAAATGTCTAACTTACTTGGGGAAAGGGAAGACATGTAGATTGGCTTTTCTGGTATATCAGCTTTAATCCTCACAAAATGACCTTCTATTCTAAGATTAGGCTTCCAAGAAATTGTCCAATTATTTAGTCCCTGATAATCACAAAGTAAGCTCTTTCATGTAATTTACATTATGTGCGCTTGTGTCCTCATTCTGCCCTATGTTCAGAGTCACTATTTTCTATTATACATTTTTAAATAAATGAAATTATTTTCTGTTTTTAAAGTTTTCCAATGTACTCTTTTCTATCATAATCATATTCAAACCACACACACACACACACACACACACACACACACACACACAAAAAGAAAGTAACAATAGAAAAATTCAATCCTGCACACCTGGAACAAGTTAGAAAACTTTACATTTTATATTGTAGGATGTTAGTTTTTTTTGGCATTTTTCTCAAAATGAATAGGAAAAAAAACTGATTTCTATATTTAACTTATTTACTTTATTGTTTTAAGTGATGTTTGATTTTTATATGTTCCATTAGTGTTTGGAAATACTGCCTAACACAGTTTCCTTAAATGGAACTTTAGAACATGCCTTTCACATTTTTCTCATACTTTGTTTAATTTACTTGCACATTTGGATTAAATCTACATATGAGTCATTCTTAGCAATTTTAGCACAAAAACTTCTTTAGCCTTGTGTATATTTAATAATTTTATTTCACCTAAAAACACATTTTCCTTCTGGGAATTCCAGATTAAAGATATCTGCACAGTAAATAGCTTATTAGAAGAGAGGCATTTTCTTCTTTGAACTGCACTTTGAGGGATAAGCACCTATATCAGGAAATCAAAAAAGTCAATGAAAATGATGATAGCATGGGGTTTTATATTAAAAAATTTGTTCTCTGGATAAAATTTCAAAGAATTGTAATCAGTATTAGGGAATAAAAAACAAAATATTTTAGCATTATAAATTGTCAATATACATAAAATTTGGGGCTAAGGATATTGATCAGTTGATGGAAAACATATATCTTGCCTATGTGAGCAACTGGGTATAATCCCTGATATTCACCAAGTGGTTCCATGCATCAGAGCATCACACAATGTGGCCTCCACATCAATAAGTTTTAAATAAAATGGACCTGACTGTAAACAAGACCATAAATGTCAACACCATTGTAAGCACATTGCCTTAATGATAATAATTTGTGTTAAATTTAAAGAAATAATGAACCACCAAAAGAGTATGCTAGGGTCTAGAGAAATAGTACAAAAGTTAATGCTGGTGGACTACCTACTGACCCAGCCTTTTTGGAATACAACATGGATGTTCCTCAAAAAATAAAAATGTGAACTTCTATATGATCCAGCAATACTACTCTTAGGAATATACCTTAGGAACCCACAAACACAATACAGAAAAGACTTCTGCCCTTCTCTATTCATTGCAGCACTATTCACAGTAGCCAGAATCTAGAAACAACCTAAATATCTAGAACAGATGATTGGATAAAGAACCTATGGTACATCTATATAATGGAATACTATGCAGCTATTAGAAAAAAATAGACATGCAACTTGCTTATTCATAGATAGGTATGGAGAGTATTATGCTGAGATGAGTCACATGGGGAGGGATAGATATATAATAATCACACTCATTTTTAAAATATAAAAATAGATAATATGTATTATCTAAAGACAATAGGATGAGATCCAGGAAGACCAGTCCATGGTAGGTAGCTCGCCATAAATAGTGGGATTACAGTTAGGGTAGAAAAGGGACTGCTATGACAAAGATAGTTGGAAATGATCCATCTAAACAAGAATTGGGTTCTGAGAGGAGATAAAGTGATATACATGATACCCCTTAACTAAAAATATTGCAAACTACAGTGTTGAAAAGAAAAAAAGGAAGAGAGATAGAGAGAATAAACAAAAATGTCTACAATAGTGGTGGGCAGTGGAGAGGGCAAGGAAGAGGGTGGGAGGGAAAGGAGACATTAGTAGCAGTAAATATGCACTGATGAAGGATGTTTTACATAGTATGATTGAAAATCAATCATGGATAACATTGTATTTGCGTATCTCACAGTGATTCAAGAAGAATTTATAAAAATAAAAAAAATTAAAGAAAAAAACTACAAAAAATCAAATCAGGGGAAAAATGGTATTTGGTAATTTTCATTGTAGTTATCACCACTTTTTATGGTTACTATTTAGAATTTTCTCTTCTATTTTTTTTTTTAATGAGTTGGTTACTGATTTTTGTAGCTGCAAAATTTTACAGGTTTTTACTAGTTGACATTACAAAGGTTTTCATTATCTTTATCCTATATCTTTTTTTTCTAAAGGTACTTAGAAACTGGTTATTTGACTCACAATATTGAGTCAACTTACTTTAAAGATGATAAATTTTTCAAAATCCCCAAGACTCTGACTACAGTACTTGGGGTTCCTTTTGCAGGCGAATGAAAACCCCCATTACTTTATTATATGACTTCTAGAAGGGATATTATTGACCCAATCCACTAGGAAAGGCTGAGTTGATAGCTATGAATCCTTCCTATAAAAGTGTGGTGTTTTTATAAATGTTTCTTAGTTTCTTTACATTTCTTTTGTTTTAAATTCTGATATCATGGGAGCTGGAAATAGAGTAGGGTAAGGCAGGGAGGGTGCATGTCTTGCATACAGCTGACCTGAGTTCAATCCAAAGCATTCCATATGGTCCCCCATGAGCACCACCAAGGTAATACCTAAGTCAGAAATTGGTGACCATTGCTGGGGGGTGGCCCCCAAACAAAAACAAGTAACTAAATAAATTCTGATGTACAAAAGAAAATGTGGCAAGTCAGCAATTTCCACAGAGAAAGCAAAGGGAAGTATGGGTGGAAAGTGATGTTTTGGTTGAAGGTCCAATTGTTTAAGTCCAGTTGCATTAGACTAATAATTTGACTTTAAATACAGACAAAAGAAACTATCAATGTAAAATTATTCTAATAAAACATAGAAAACTCTTCTCTTTGGAATATGACTTCTTCCTCTGGGTCCCTTAGCCCTGACATTCTAAAATTATGTATTATTCTTTTAACACATTATCCTCTATTCAATGGAAAAGAGAATAAATCATCAAGAAACTATAAAGCCAAACCATTTAAGGAACACATCTCTAAAATAATTTTGTACATGCCAAATCTTTAAAAACCAGCTGTACCCATACCATTTTTCCTTGCAGATAAAATTTTAGACGCAGAAAAAAATTTTAGACACAAGCAAATTGATAAAAGATAAATATAACCAAGCAGAGTAGTTTAGCAATTTGATTAGTAATCAAGGATTTTTATCCATTCATATATTTACAAAGTTTAAGCCATTTTAATTTAAATTTATTAAGAATATTATACCAATCGTTTATAATATATATACTTGCTATCAATTTCACCTTAAAGTACAAGAACTTATTTTTTTCATTTTGAGTATTTATATCAGTTAACATTTAAAGTTGATCCACTGAAACAAGAAGATTCATTTGAGTGGCAACTATAAATGGAGCAACCAGCCAAATGGAGCAACCCTCTCGAAAACATTGACACCAGAGATTTTGAGATATAGCTGTGGAAGAACACTTGCCTTTCTTAATAGGAAGGAAAGAAGGAGGCAAGGAAGAAAGGAGGGAAGAAAGATCGATCTGCCACTAATATTACTGAGAAATTATTTTAAAACTTATCAGAGAAGAATGCAAAAAGCTGAGCAGTCAGTAATAAATTAGAAATTATAATAGAGTATAAAGTCAACAGTAATAGAATAATGATTAGGATCACTGGAAAGTGATATTAAGAACTATAATGTTGTATCTAAGAAATATTCAGGATATCCGATGTAGGTCATAACTGTGTTATCAACTGAATTTACTTACTTTCTCACCCTACCATTCAGATCATTTTAAATGGCTTTTTAATACCCTCCTGACCAGCCATTACATTAGTGTGAGTAATTGAATCCCA